>NC_042616.1:214587649-214775083 GCF_901001135.1 Rhinatrema bivittatum
CAGAAATGCTTGCAGGATGTACTAATATTTACAGGCAAAGGAAGGTCTCTGGCTTTGTTGAAATAATACCACTTTCTTAGTATGACTGCTTCTCAATAGCAGATCTGTACAAATGGCTGCCAAGGGAGGAGGAGGAGAGCTGAGCTTTCATCAACCATGAGTGTTTACTTACAGCCGGAAAAGTCACAATTACATTCAACAGATTTCTGCGTACAGCATATAAATAATGACATAATTCCAAGGGAATATCACATCGAAGATTAAAAATAGCATTGTTAAAGCTATCTTAGTCCCAGTAAGTCTTCAAAATGTATAGAAGTATTCTTTTTCTCAAAGAAAATAATACAAACATTTTTTCACGACTGTCTATGAGCTTTTACTCTCCTGCTCTCTCTCTCTCTCTCTCTCTCTCTCTCTCTCAATATATTTACAATCTGGAAAATACAAAACTTCAAAGAATTATTGACATGTTTAAATTTAATGATCATTTTCATATATAAATAAGATAGGAACTTCAAAGATGAACCTAAGAACATAAGATTTGCCATACTGAGTCAGACCAAAGGTTTATCAAGCCCAGTATCCTGTTTCCAACAGTAGCCAATCCAGGTCACAAGTACCTGGCAGGATCCCAGGATAGATTCCATGCTGCTTATCCCAGGAATAAGTAGTGGATTTCCCTAAGTCCACCTTAATAATGGTTTATGGACTTTTCTTCCAGAAATATGTCCAAACCTTTTTTAAACCCAGCTATACTAACAGCTTTCATCACATCCTCCAGCAACAAATTCCAGAGTTTAATTATGCATTGAGTAAAAAAAAATATTTTCTCTTATTTGTCCTAAATGTATTGTCTAGTAACTTCATTGAATGTCCCCTAGTCTTTGTACATTTTGGAAGACTAAACAACCATTTCACATTTACCCATTCAATTCCATTCATTATTTTATAGATCTCTATCATATCTCCCCTCAGCTGTCTCTTCTCAAAGATGACGAGCCCTAACCTCTTTAGCCTTTTTGTTATGGTTTAGAGGTGTTTGAGTGGATTCTCGGGGTACTGTGGAGATGACCACGCCCACAGGGAGGAGCTCTGTGAGGAACCACAGTACCAGGCTAGACTCAGGATGCACAAACACAGATATTTGTCTTTTATTAAACAGCTGATGAGTTCCACCAGAGGTGGCAGTAGTGAGGCAATCCAGAGATAGCAGTCCAGGGATCCTCGGCAGAGAAGACCCGTCTCACAGAGGTGGTTAGGGAAGACTGGTTGCAGGTTTGCAATGTAGCAGAGCTGTAGAGAGACAGACTGACAAGTTAGATTACTCACTAAGATGGTAGCTGTGTGGTAGTGATTCCAGTAGGCAGAAGTAGATAGTTACAGGCACTGAGACAGGGAGAGCAGGCCCTTGAGGAGCGAGTATCTGATCCCAGTAAGGCACCTGAAAGAAAGCAAAGGGCCCCCGAGGAGCGGGTACCCAGGTTAGAGAATACCTGAAGGGCAGAAAGAGCTTCCAGCAGCAGCAAGGAAGCAGCAGTGTAGCACAGACCAAAGGCATTCCATCCAACACGATCCTTGCTAACTCAATGAACTAGCAAACAAGGGCAGGCTAAATACCTCCAGGAAGGGGCGGAGACCAGTGGTGGTAGGCCGGCCTTCCTGTGCTGATCTTCTTTAAAAGAAGGGCTGGCTCCGCCACGTGTGTCTAGAGGACATCAGGGGGCGGGGCTTCCACTGCGACGGCGTCCCGAGTGCAGAAGTAGGCCTTTCGACATCACAGTAGCGCCCGGGAGTCTGGAGTGCGTCAGACCAAAGCTGGAAGGGGTAAGCTTAGTCAGCATCCTCGGCTGACCAGCATAACACTTTTCTCATAAGGGACTCGTTCCATTCTCTTTATCATTTTATTCGCTCTTCTCCATACCTTTTCAAATTCTGCTATATCTTTTTTGAGATGCAGTGTCCAAAATTGCACACAATAGTCAAGGTGCAGTCACACCATGGAATGATTATAGAGGTATTATGATATACTCTGTTTTATTCTCCATTCCTTTCCTAACAATTCCTAGCATTCTATTTGCATTCTTGGCCACCTCCGCAACTGAGCAGAGGATTTCAACATACTATCCATGATGACACCTAGATCCTTTTCCTGGGTGGTGACTCCTGATGTGGGACCTTGTATTGTGTAGCTATAATTTGGGTTGCTCTTCCCTAAGAGCATCAGTTTTCACTTGTCCACATTAAATGCCATCTGCCATTTTGATGCCCAGTCTCCCAGTCTCACAAGGTTCTCTTGCAATTTCTCACAGTCTTCTTGTAATCTAACAACTTTGAATAATTTTGTATCAATAAATTTGATCATCTCACTCATCTTTCCAATCTCTAGATTATTTATAAATAAGTTAAAAAGCAGTGGTCCTAGTACAGATTCTTGGGCACTCCACGATTCACATTTCTCCACCAAGAAAATTGACCAATTAGCCCTACTCTTTGCTTTCTATCTTTTAACCAGTTCTCAATCCACAATAGAACATTGCCTTCTATCCCATGACTTTTTAATTTCCTCAAGAGTCTCCAATGAGATATTTTGTCAAAATTTTTCTGAAAATCCAGGTACACTATACCAACTGGCTCACCTTTATCCACATGTTTATTCATGCCGTCAAAAAAATGTAGCAAATGTAGCAAGTCTTCCCTTGGTTAAATCCATGTTGTCTTTGTCCCATTAAACTATGTCTATCTTTATACCGAGTAATTTTATTCTTTAAAATAATTTCAACCATTTTTCCCAGCACTGACATCAGGCTGACCAGTCTGTAGTTTCCTGGATCATCCCTGGAACCTTTTTTTTAAAACTGACATTATATTGGCCACCCTCCAATCTTCAGGTCTCAGAGCTGATTTTCATGTCAGTTTACAGATTACTAACAGTAGGTCCACAATTTCATTTTTCAGTTCTTTCAGCATTCTGGGATGTACTCCATCTAGTCCTTGTGATTTGCTATTCTTTATTTTGTCAATTTAACCTAGTCCATTTTCCAGGTTCACTGAGATTTGTTTCAGTTCCTCTGAATCATCATCTTTAAATATCATATCCTTTATAGGTATCTGCCTTACATCTTCCTCAGTAAAGACCGAAGCAAAGAATTCATTTAATCTATTTGCTATGGTTTTGTCCTCCATTGGCACCCCTTTTACCCCTTGATCATCAATGATCCAAATGACTCCCTCACAGGATTTTTGCTTCAAATGTACCTGAAAAAGGTTTTATTATGAGTTTTTGCTTCCACAGCAAGCTTCTTTTCACATTCTGTCTTTGCCTTTCTTATCAATGCTTTGCATCTAACTTGCCAGTGTTTATGCTGTTTCCTGATTTCTTCATTTGGATCCCTTTTCCATTTTTGGAAAGATGTACTTTCGGCTAGAATAGCCTCTCTTGGGGGATCCAAGATGGCGCTGGCATAAGCACACGCAGAAACTCTCCGCTCCGCGGTAGAAATTTTCGTCGAGCCTTTCTGCCTTTTTCATACTTTTAAAATATATTTCCTTTTCATACGATGCCACACACTAAAAGAAAGGCCCGAGTTCGTGAACTTACCTCAACGCCGACATCTAAAGAACGACAGCCGCGGATCGAGGAAGTATTTGCAAGGCCTGTTACTGAGAGACCGGAGGGAGGGGCCGCTGGTGAGTGCGACGAGAAGCAGACGCCGACCGCGATGGCCGAAGAGATATCCCTCAGCCCCGGAGCACCTAGGACCCCTAGCCCGCCGACAGGACCTCCCAAGAGAATGGAGGAGAATTTTGGAAGTCCAGCTGTTCCAGCCTCCCTAGAGGTCCCGCCAACCCTGAGAGTTGGTAGTGACACACTGACCGACTCGGAGAGCCCAGAGCAGGGCTCCAAGGGCCGAGGAACCGGAGATCAGAAGGGAAGGAAAACAGAAGCGGCTAGAGGAAATCTCCTGGAGGTAGGAGTGTTGATGCCAGATATTACCGAGATGACTATGATTGCGCCAGAAAAAATAACTTTGCAGGAGGTGTGGAAATTACTTTTGGGTATGGATAGATCTATAAAGTCCATTTCTATAATGTTAAAAGATCAGGCTAATAGAGTACAATGTATTGAAGATAAGACAAACATTATGGAAACCTCTATATCAGGTATGGAACAAGAAATAAAGAAGATTAAGAAAATTCAAGGTAATCAAATTAAGTCAGAAACCATGCAGTTAAACAAAATGGAAGTGATTGAAAATACAATGAGGAGATCCAACCTGAGGTTTTTGAACTTTCCCAAGTCTCGTATTATTCCACCTAAAGAAATGCTTAAAAATTATTTCTTGAAGATCTTAAAGCTACTAGGGATGTGAATCGTTTTAGGACGATTAAAATTATCGTCCAATAATTTTAATATCGTCTTAAACCGTTATGGAACACAATACAATAGAGATTCTAACGATTTATCGTTATAAATCGTTAGAATCGTGAGCCGGCACACTAAAACCCCCTAAAACCCACCCCCGACCCTTTAAATTAAATCCCCCACCCTCCCGAACCCCCCCCCCCAAATGACTTAAATAACCTGGGGGTCCAGCGGCGGTCCGGAACGGCAGCGGTCCGGAACGGACTCCTGCTACTGAATCTTGTTGTCTTCAGCCGGCGCCATTTTCCAAAATGGCGCCGAAAAATGGCGGCGGCCATAGACGAACACGATTGGACGGCAGGAGGTCCTTCCGGACCCCCGCTGGACTTTTGGCAAGTCTTGTGGGGGTCAGGAGGCCCCCCCAAGCTGGCCAAAAGTTCCTGGAGGTCCAGCGGGGGTCAGGGAGCGATTTCCCGCCGCGAATCGTTTTCCGTACGGAAAATGGCGCCGGCAGGAGATCGACTGCAGGAGGTCGTTCAGCGAGGGTTCCGGCGCCTCGCTGAACGACCTCCTGCAGTTGATCTCCTGCCGGCGCCATTTTCCGTACGGAAACGATTCGCGGCGGGAAATCGCTCCCTGACCCCCGCTGGACCTCCAGGAACTTTTGGCCAGCTTGGGGGGGGGCCTCCTGACCCCCACAAGACTTGCCAAAAGTCCAGTGGTGGTCCGGAAGGACCTCCTGCCGTCCAATCGTGTTCGTCTATGGCCGCCGCCATTTTTCGGCGCCATTTTGGAAAATGGCGCCGGCTGAAGACAACAAGATTCAGTAGCAGGAGCCCGTTCCGGACCGCTGCCGTTCCGGACCGCCGCTGGACCCCCAGGTTATTTAAGTCATTGGGGGTGGGGGATTTAATTTAAAGGGTCGGGGGTGGGTTTTAGGGGGTTTTAATGTGCCGGTTTTGTGATTTTACGATTTTTCGATTTTTCACGATTTTTCACGATTTTTCACGATATTTTACCCCCCCAAACGGCAACAATACGATTCCCTCCCCCTCCCAGCCGAAATCGATCGTTAAGACGATCGAGGACACGATTCACATCTCTAAAAGCTACAAGAAAAGGATATTCCAACTATATCAAAAGCTTTTTATATACCTTTATCTAAGGATCAAATAGAGAAGGAAATACAAACAAATGAGGAAATATCGTCATTAAATCTAACAGAATTACTGGAAAAATCTACTGAGACTCCTATAACATCCAGAGCAACTTTACTTGTGACGTTTACTTATATCTCAGAAAGAGATTCTATATTGAGACTTTTCTTTCGAAACTTAGATCAACAATTTCATGGACAGCAAGTGCGAGTCTTTCCTGACATTATAAAATCTACCCAAGAGAAAAGGAAAAAATTTCTTCTCATGAGAAATGAGGTGGTAACAAGAGGAGCAAAGTTTAGTTTACGGTTTCCGTGCAAATGTATACTTCTGTTTCAAAATGTTAAATATGTTTTTACAGATCCTGTACATCTTCAGGATTATCTGGATATACACTCCTAAGTTTGTCTCCAGGGGAGTATAGGTTATATGAAAGATAGTAATGGGTTATCTTATACAATGCAATTTTTTGTTAAATTGTTTATTACTTGTATATCTGCTTCCTAACATCTTGGATCTCCCTCTTTTTACCTATGATAACCAGAGGAGAAAAGTAATTGTTTTTCTTGAATGTATTAGTACCAGAAGTAAATGGTTTATTTTTCTTTCTTTTCTAATCTCTGTATTTTTCCGGAGACATTATAATAAATGTAATCATTGTTTAAAATTCAATAAAAATAAAATTAAAAAAAAAAAAAAAGAATAGCCTCTCTCACCTCACCTTTTAACTATGCCAGCAATCATCTGACCTTTCTTCCATCTTTTTTAATGTGTGGGATACATCTGGTCTGGACTTACAAGATGCTTTTTTTAAGCAATGTCCATGCCTGATGTAAATTATTGACCTTCGCAGATGCTCCTTTCAGTTTTTTCCTATTTTTCTCATTTTATCCCTTTGAAAGTTAAATGCTATCGCAGTTGATTTCCTTAGTGTTCTCCTTCCAGTTATCAAGACAAATTTGATCATGTCATGATTACTATTGCCAATTGGCCCTAACACCATTACCTCTTGCTACAAATCATGTGTTCCACTAAAGATTAGGTTTAAAATAGCTCCCCCCCCCCCCAAGTTGGTTCTTCTACCAGCTGCTCTATGAAGCAGTTGTTTATTTCATCTAGAAACTATACCTCTTTAGCATATCTTGATGTGGAATTTACCCAGTCAAAACTGGGATAATTGAAATCACCCATTATTTATTACTGTTACTAATTTTGAAGGTTCCCTAATTTCTATATGTACAATATGGAAGTAATTTTCAAAGATTTACGTGCGTAAAAATTAGCATATACGCACAAAAGTAACTTGTATTGCTTTTTTAAATAAAAGTCAGAAGTATGCTCATACTTTATGTTTCATGCACACATATAAAACGGGTAGTTTGGGATGTCCCAATAGTTATTTGCTATTTTAAAAGACACACGCATATATTTGTCAAATTACTTGTGTAATTTTACACCTGCTAATTATCTGGTGTAATTGATATTAAACTTCTTTATTGGGTTTTATTGGCTGGGTGGAAGGTCTGGGTGAATTGGGCAGAGTTCAGGCTGAAGAACCAGGAGGGTCTTGATGATCTGGAAAAGGACTTAACGAACTAGTTCAGTAACTGGTAAGCTGGTTAATTTCAATTATGCACTTACAGGTGAATTTTCAAAAGAGTTATGGGTGTAAATGTAAAATATTATTGCAGCAGTTTTCAAAAGCCATTTACACAGGTAAAGTGTATTTACACATGTAAAACCCAGTTTACACGTATAAATGCTATTGAAAATTAGGCCCATATGTTTTAAAATATGCCAACGTATGCATGTAAATCAAATTTACATGAGTAATTCCCTCTTTATTTTCGCACGTAAAATATACATGCATATATTTTTTTAACTGGTAAGAAAAGTATATGGGTTCAAAGCATTAAAATACTCAATTTCAATGTGTTGCATGTGTTTGCATATAAGCTTACATATGTGCGTATGTTGTATGGTAGAGGTAAGTGTATTTTATAATACGCATGTATATGATATGCGCTGGCTGTAAAATACTAACATAGATCTCCAAGGAGCTAGAAATGCATTTATGCTGCCACATGGAGTTGTTTGAAAGCTATCCTTTAAGTGTTAGATTAAAGGACTGGGCAAAAATATTACAAAAATGCCAATAAAATTGTAACTGTTTTGTATTCAGAATGAATTTTGAATTTGCGCCAAAAAGAAAGGTTCATGCAAAGATTTCCAGTTACCACCAACATGCAATGCACAATTTTAGAATAGCGCAAGTTTTACATAAACATTGCACAGCTAAACATGTATCTCCCACCTAAGCCTTGCTTACGACATGCAAGCCACCCATTCTCCTTGGCACAAGTGTATCAGTTAGTTCCCTGTTAACCGTGCTAGATGCCCCAAATTACCCTGTAAATAGTAAAATTTTCCAAATCATATTGTAAAATGCTAACCGCCCTAAGTCCTACTGTTTCCATCATGCAAGTCACCCATTTTCCTTGGCACACCTGTAATATTTAGTTCCCAGTTAACTGTTCTAGATGTTCCAATTGCCACTGTAAATAGTTAAATGTACCAAATCATATTTTAAAATGTTAACCGTTCTAAGTTATTCTGTAAGTTACACTGTGAAAATAAGCAGCTGATGCTTTATTTACTGTTCAGTTACATGTGAACTGATGTGATATCTCGATCGAATGTCGGTATACAAAAAACAAATAAATAAATAAACAATAAAATGCCTTGGGACTATTGCCCAGTCAATAAATCTGGCCCATACTTTCATATTTTATGATTTATAAATGGTTTCACCTGACTCTTGGCTGAGCTACAAACCAGCAGTTTAGCCATCCATAGTAAGTAAAATAAAAATGTATGCAATCCTCAGAAAAAAATATTTTTTATTTAGCACATATTAAGAGAGTACGTATGAAGGGGTAAAGTGGCTGGGCCCTCATTCAGACAAATTTATATGATGGTATATTTATTTATTTATTTGTTTGTTTGTTTGGTAGCTTTTCTATACCGATATTCAAGGGTACATCATATCGGTTTACATAAAACTGAAGAGAAAATATAATAAACAAGGGTGGGGGAAAGGGGAGCAGCAAGGAATCAATATATGTGCATATGTGGCTGCAAGCAGATCTATACTAATATTTTATAACCTGTGGGCCAGATTTTAAAAACTACGCGCGGGCGTAGATTTGTGTGCGCAACCTGGCGCGCACTAATCTACACCCGATTTTATAATATGCGCGCCGAGCCGCGTAGCCTTCCTCCATTCCTTCCGCCCCCCCCCCACCTTCCTCTCCCTTCCCCTACCTAAACCGCCCCCCAGCCCTACCTAAACCCCCCCTTACCATTGTCCTATAAGTTGCCTCTGTGCTTGGAGGCTCCGGCCCCATCCCCGCCCCTCCCCAGACCGCCCCGCCCCTTTTTCAAAGCCCCAGGACATACGCGCGTCCCGGGGTTTGCATGCGTCACTGAGCCTATGCCAAATAGGCTCGGCGCGTGCAGGAGCGGGTTTTTGGGGTTACGCACGTAACCCTTTGAAAATCCGCCCTTGTATGAATGATATACGTGTGTTATATGAAATATGCATATTTCTACCCTGCAACATACGCTCTTATGTAGGATTAAGGGCGAATAAATGCAGAGCTTAATTGTGTATATCAGGATTACATGTTGTATTTTAAAAACCTGTGCATGTCAAGAAAATTAACAGTTCTAGGCAACTAATTCACCAATTTGCCCAGCCTTTATCTAGGCCATTGAGAGACCATCCCGATTCTTCAGCCTGAACTCCCTTAGTTCACCCAGACTATTCACTCACTTAATACTACATAATAAACACATCCATTACAATTTACTCCAGATAATTAGCAGGTGTAAAATTACATGAGTACTCTGCCAAACCTACATGCATAAGTGCCTTTTAAAATAGCAACTAATGTGCATAAATGTTGGCTCCATCCCGGAACACCTCCATGCTGCTCATTTTTTTTACGTGCATGTGAAAGCGAGAATACACATGTTTTTTATGCTTTTATAAAATACAGAATATGCAAGTAGAAGCTACTTATGCACATATATGGTATTTTTTTATGTGCATAGGGCTTGATTTTTAAAAGCATTTACATGCTTAAAACTGGGTTTTACATATGTAAAGGTACTTTAACCATGTTAAGTGGCTTCTGAAAATTGCTGCACTTAATGTTAATGAATTGTCCTTAGGATTTACCCATGTTAAGTGCACTTAATTCAGGTAAATGATTTTTGAAAATTGTTACAATAGTATGTTACATTCACATGCATAATTCCTTTGAAAATTCACCTGATTATGTTTTGAAAACTTAAATCTAATATTAAGCCCCACCCAGGGTTGTGAGCTGCATAATTATGGATTCCCTTCTGAGAATACAGACTTCAGAGGGGACAGTCCCTGAAATGCTTTTCCTAATAGTGCGCCCACCCCTTTCCTTGTGAAACACCAAAGTAAAATAACACAGCTTTTATTTTAAGAACCAGGATTGAAAAGAGAATGGAACATAAAAGATTAAACATAGGCAGGTGCAAATATCTATACCCAGTAATAATCACTTTTAGTATTACTCTGCCCTTAGAGCAATAAACTATGAATAATATATAACCTTGTAATTATTGGTACCAAGGGCGGGTATTCCTTTAAATTATCAGTAAGCGCACTATAACCCTTGAGGGTATGTCACTAAACCAATCACAGCCCAATCACATACATGCATGAACATATACAATTGTTCTCAGGCCCTCTTTGGGAACCACTTTCAACTTTTTTCTATCTCACCAGTCACCAGTGAGATTTCTCTACCATCCTCAGCTATGGGGTTGTGCCCAGAAGGGATTTGCTAGAGAAGCCCATACATCCTGATGTGAAGAATTAATCGTGGGTGGTGCCCAGCAAGGTCACTGACACCAAAAACCTTTTGAGAGCCTCTCAGGCTGAACGTATAGTCTGGAGGAGTTTGAGGTCAGACTTTAGCCTCCATTATCCGTATGTGCCTGTCCATATAATAAACTATGGGGCGGATTTTAAAAGCCCTGCTCGCGTAAATCCGCCCGGATTTACGCGAGCAGGGCCTTGCGCGCCGGTGTGCCTATGTTCCATAGGCCTACCGGCGCGCGCAGAGCCCCGGGACTCGCGTAAGTCCCGGGGTTTTTCGAGGGGGGCAGGTCGTAGGTGTGTCGGGGGGCGTGTCGGATCGGCGCGGTGTTTTGGGGGCGGGACACGGCGTTTCGGGGGCGGGCCGGGGGCGTGGTTTCGGCCCGGGGCGGTCCGGGGGCGTGGCCGTGCCCTCCGGAACCGCCCCCAGATCGCGTCTCGGCGCGCTAGCGGCCCGCTGGCACACGGGGATTTACGTCTCCCTCCGGGAGGCGTAAATCCCCCGACAAAGGTAGGGGGGGGGTCTAGATAGGGCCGGGGGGGTGGGTTAGATAGAGGAAGGGAGGGGAAGGTGAGGGGAGGGCGAAAGCGAGTTCCCTCCAAGGCCGCTCCGAAATCGGAGCGGCCTTGGAGGGAACGGCGGCAGGCTGCGCGGCTCGGCGCACGCCAGCTACACGAAATCGGCAGCCTTGCGCGCGCCAATCCAGGATTTTAGCAGATACGCGCGGCTACGCGCGTATCTACTAAAATCCAGCATACTTTTGTTTGCGCCTGATGCGCCAACAAAAGTACGCGAAGGCGCGCTTTTTGAAAATCTACCCCATGTGGAATAATACTGGGAGGAATGCATTAGGGAGGATGTGGACAGAGGCATCATCAACAACTCTAACCCGGAGTTTGTGAGGAGTCACCCTGATTATGAGAGGAAGTCACATGGAGGATAAAAGAGATGCACATTGGGAGAAACATCAGAAAATATGCGGTGGTCTACAGTCATGTTTTGGATCCACCACTAAATATCAAATAAACTGCCTGTTGCCAAATGGAATGACCATCTACAAGACCCAACCTGATCATTATGAACCTTTAGCCCATTAGGCTACCATCTAAATAAATGTATTCTGGGTTCCTATAATAAGAAAGTTCTGTTGTTCTATATGTGTGGTCTTGTTTCTTTATCCATATTAAATACATTTGGAAGGGATTAAATGTATTTGGTTTGCATTATGCCCTATATTGTCCTATCAAGGAGGACTAGTATTTTTTTTTACCATTTGGACTGGTACACTTTCTCATTTGTGATCTTCAAATAACAAGATGAACCGGCCGAGCAAGAGGCCTAGAAGAACTGAAGAAAGCCTCCAATTTGGGAGATTATTTTGCCTTAATAATGATTTATGCCATAGAATTTTTCATACCTGTAATTACTTTGAGTGAGTAATCTTTGTGCTACTATGGATAATGTATTGTTTCAACTGAAGAGAGTGTTTTATAAAAACAAGAAAATTTCTTACTATAAAATTGAAAATAAAATTGTTCAGAAAGACCATAAAAGTGTCCTTGGATCCATTTCAACTAATTTACATTTAAAGCTAACCTTTTTCTTTATAGGTTGGGGGCCACCTGCCCATCTGGTGCCTTTTGGATCTGTATTTCAAAAAGCTGCCACAAGGAGGCTTGACATCAGCAGATTAATGATGTCTTCTCTCCCCCAGGAATTGGAGGAACCTCTTCCAGGTTTCTCTCATTGGAGCTGATTGAGCTCCTCTGTTGTCCAGGCCGCTCACCTTCCCCAAAGGAGGTGGAAATTACGCACTGTGTACTGTGTTTTATTCATAGGATGGTGAGAGCATCCACTACATTCAGAGTGGTGGCAGCACACTCTGGAGGCCAGCAATGGCAGCGTTGGCCATTCATCTCATAAATTCCATTTTCCATCCAAACTCTTGTGGAAATGTTTTGGTACGTTTTGTAATCTAACTTTTCCTTTGTATGATGGAGCCTGCAAGCCAAGCATGTTAGGGCCTGCACCAGGTGTAGAGTCTGCCTGGGGTTGCACCCAATTCAGACAGATGCAGATGCAATTGCTCTCTGGTGATATCCAGTGGTGTCATTGCTATTATTTGAAGCCTGTGTATTGCAATGCAATATTGTTTTTCTACTCTACTGTAAAATCTGTGCATATTTGACCCCTGCTCAGATTTTGGATAAGTGGGAGGGGTGTAAAAGACCCCCTTTGGCTGTTACCATTGAAGTCTGGGTGAACCTTTAGTTCAGTTAGTGGTGACCCGTTGTAAGGAGTAACTCTGGTGTTATATTTGGTTAAGAGAAAGGACATTAAGTTGAGACATCCAGGAGGAAGATTTTTGGCTGCCCCTACCTATCTGCAGTGCAGCAGGGTAAGAGAACCTGTTTCCAGGGATCCCTCCCATAAGGGATCCAGAGGAGAGTCATAGACTGAGATAAAATTAAAGAGTAGAAGAACCAGATTTTCTAACCTACGCGCGGGCGTAGATTTGTGCGCGCAATCCGGCGCACACAAATCTACGCCCGATTTTATATCATGCGCGCGCAGCCGCACGCATGTTATAAAATCTGGGGTCGGCACGCACAAGGGAGTGCACACTTGTGCACCTTGTGTGCACCGAGCCCTAGGGAAGCCCCGATGGCTTTCCCTTTCCCTCCGAAGGCATTCCGATATCGGAGCGGCCTCGGAGTGAACTTTCCTTTTGCCCCCCCTGCACCTTCCCCTATCTAACCAGCCCCCCAGCCCTACCTAAATCCCCCCCTTCCTTTATTATTTAAGTTGCGCCTGCATCTGGGCAGGCGTAGGTTGCATGCACTGGCCAAGTGCCAGTGTGCGATTCCCCAGCCTAGCAGTCCTTCGGAGGCCTCTGGCCACTTCCCCTCCCCACCCCGGACTTCCCACACCCCACCCCTTTTTTCAAGCGCGTAACCCTTTTATAATCCGCCCCTGTGAGTACAAGAACTGTAAAAATCTCAGAGGACGCGCATCAGGCATCTTCAGCTCCTGGGGAAAGGAAAAAATGATTCAATGTGCAAGCACAGGATTTTTGGCCACCCATGCAAAGGGTTTTCTGCCCAGCTTAAAAGTTGCTCTGCCCCATCAGGGCCTCCCTCTCACCTAACCCAGCAGGGTGGACGGATTCCTTGCCCTATGAAGCAGTTGAGGTGTTTTTCCATATCACTGTCCTGTAGTAAGAGGCAGGCAGCATCGAAGGTGGTAACATGGTGCATTGGGGAAATGATTGCCCTGGCTGACCAGCCCCTGCAGATCATGGAGACATCAAATTTACATGGCTGCTGTACCTCTTAATCCCACAATTCCAAAGTGCCCGACCAGACAACATCCAATAGACAGGTTATTTCTGCCCTGTACACTCAGTGCTGTTCTCGCATGCAAGTGCAGCTGGCCAAGGCTGGAAATGGGTAGCATCCATTTCCCTAGGGTTATCTGAAGAAAATAGGATAAACATAATCATTGTCAATTTAAGTGTAAAACATTGATAAGACAGGCGAAGAGAGAATTTGAAATGAAGTTGGCCATAGAGGCAGAAATTCATAATAAAAACTTTTTTAAATATATCCGAAGCAAGAAACCTATGAGGGAGTCGGTTGGACCATTAGATGACCGAGGGGTTAAAGGGGCTCTTAGGGAAGATAAGGCCATTGCAGAAAGACTAAATGAATTCTTTGCTTCTGCGTTTACTAATGAGGATGTTGGGGAGATACCAGTTCCAGAGATGGTTTTCAGGAGTGATGAGTCAGATGAACTGAACCAAATCACTGTGAACCTGGAAGATGTAGTAGTCCAGATTGACAAACTAAAGAGTAGCAAATCACCTGGACCGGATGGTATATGCATCCAAGGGTGCTGAAGGAACTCAAGAATGAAATTTCTGATCTATTAGTTAAAATTTGTAACCTATCATTAAAATCATCCATTGTACCTTAAGATTGGAGGGTGGCCAATGTAACCCCAATATTTAAAAAGGGCTCCAGGGGCAATCCAGGTAACTATAGACCAGTAAGCCTGATTTCAGTGCCAGGAAAAATAGTGGAAACTATTCTCAAGATCAAAATCGTAGAGCATATAGAAAGACATGGTTTAATGGAACACAGTCAACATGGATTTACCCAAGGGAAGTCTTGCCTAAAAAATCTGCTTCATTTTTTTGAAGGGGTTAATAAACATGTGGATAAAGGTGAACCAGTAGATGTAGTGTATTTGGATTTTCAGAAGGCGTTTGACAAAGTCCCTCATGAGAGGCTTCTAAGAAAACTAAAAAGTCATGGGATAGGAGGCGATGTCCTTTCGTGGATTACAAACTGGTTAAAAGACAGGAAACAGAGAGAGTAGGATCAAATGGTCAATTTTCTCAGTGGAAAAGGGTAAACAGTGGAATGTCTCAGGGATCTGTGCTTGGACTGGTGCTTTTCAATATATATATACATATATATATATATATAAATGATCTGGAAAGGAATACGAGGAGTGAGGTTATCAAATTTGCTGATGATACAAAATTATTCAGAGTAGTTAAATCACAAGCGGATTGTGATACATTACAGGAGGACCTTGCAAGACTGGAAGATTGGGCATCCAAATGGCAAATGAAATTTAATGTGGACAAGTGCAAGATGTTGCATATAGGGAAAAATAACCCTTGCTGTAGTTACACGATGTTAGGTTCCATATTAGGAGCTACCATCCAGGAAAAAGATCTAGGCATCCTAGTGGATAATACTTTAAAATTGTCAGCTCAGTGTGCTGCAGCATTCAAAAAAGCAAACAGAATGTTAGGAATTATTAGGAAGGGAATGGTTAATAAAACGGAAAATATCATAATGCCTCTGTATTGCTCCATGGTGAGACCGTTCCTTGAATTCTGTGTACAATTCTGGTCGCCGCATCTCAAAAAAGATATAGTTGTGATGGTGAAGATACAGAGAAGGGCAACCAAAATGATAAAGGAGATGGAACAGCTCCCCTATGAGGAAAGACTGAAGAGGTTAAGGCTGTTCAGCTTGGAGAAGAGACGGCTGAGGGGAGATATGATAGAGGTCTTTAAGATCATGAGAGGTCTTGAACGAGTAGATGTGAATCGGTTATTTACACTTTCAAATAATAGAAGGACTAGGGGGCATTCCATGAAGTTAGCAAGTTGCACATTTAAGACTAATCGGAGAAAATTCTTTTTCACTCAACGCACAATTAAGCTCTGGAATTTGTTGCCAGAGGATGTGGTTAGTGCAGTTAGTGTAGCTGGGTTCAAAAAAGGTTTGGATAATTTCTTGGAGGAGAAGTCCATTAACTGCTATTAATCAAGTTTACTTAGGGAATAGCCACTGCTATTAATTGCATCAGTAGCATGGGATCTTCTTAGTGTTTGGGTAATTGCCAGGTTCTTGTGACCTGGTTTGGCCTCTGTTGGAAACAGGATGCTGGACTTGATGGACCCTTGGTCTGACCCAGCATGGAAATTTCTTAGGTTCTTATGTTCTTATGTCTAAGAGGCATATTTGCTCTTTGATCTCAAAGAGTGTGATGGTTTAACCCACAATACTGATTTCAGTCAACAGTCAGACTTGCCATAGATGATCTTATGTATTATTGATGCCAATTTGAATTTACACCTGTATCTTATTGGTAGCCAGTGCAATACAGGCTCAAATCCTTCATCAAGGGGGGATACTTACAACGCAGTCATTCTGTGTGACCCAAAGATGAAAGGGAGTATATCACCTCCCTGTCCCATGGTCTAATTAACTGGAAGGACCTGCTGATAGCTAGGGTGTAAGAATTGGAATGACAGAAGCAGAAGGTCAGTGGGGATGCAGCACAAAGAGAATGGGCACCCCACCCTCCCCCACTCTTCCCCTCACCCCCCTTGGCAACTGTAGAACAGGATCTCCTGACACAGGCCGTAGCTACAGCAGTATTTATTTATTTAGACATTTTATATACCATCGTTCCATTTGTAGATCACAATGGTTTACAATCTGACATTCATAATTAATTATAACACAACCAACAAACAAACATAGGCCTGGATTCACCATTCTACCGCAGAATGGTGAATCCAGCGAAAACAGGGTGCGGGGAGGCAAAAGGGGAGGGCGGGCCTGCGAAAGCTGGCAGCCATCGCACCACCGCGGTGTTATCGCTGCTGGCTTTCGCACCCAATAGCGCCACAGTGAAAAGTGGTGCTATTGGGTGCACTACTGGCGATGATAACGTTTCTTACCTTATCGCCGCCAGCAAAGACATCGCACACAATAAGCCTTAGAAAATGACCCCCATAGATTGGTTACCGAGGGGGTATTCACAGTCAGGCATTGATATCTATCAAGAGAAATTTACTAGTACATATTAAAATTGATCTAGTACATGAGACAAAGAGTAAGGATAAATGAAATGGTCATTTTCATGTCATAGACAGTGACTTGTTTTGAGAATCTTCCTTTCTCTTGTTTGATTGATTTCTTCTTCATGATTCCATTATTATTTTTGTCCTTATTTTTATGGTTCTGTATATTCAGATGTTTTTAAGTTAAATTATATGCATTTCTGAATAGCCATGTCTTTAGTTTGCAATTAAATCTTTTTCTTTCTAGTAGAGTGCATAACACTTCGGGCAGGGAATTCCAGAGCTTTGGACTTGCTATTGAAAACGCTCGATATCTTATTTGTGTCAGATGTATGCACCGTATTGTGGGAATAGACAATAGTCCTTTATTTTGAGATCTTAGGGGTCATTCTCTAACGCTATCGCATGCGAAAAGGGACGTTTTGCATGCAAAAAGTCATGTTTCGTGTGCGATAGCTAGCTCGGGGCAAAGTCGGCCCCGGAAGAGGAGGTGTCGGGGAGGCACCGGGGCCGACGCTGCGGATACATCGCTGGTGTAAAACTACCTTTTATGGTGTAGTTATTAGGCACGAAAGCCGGCAGCAATCACACCGCGGAGGTGCGATCGCTGCCGGCTATCGCAGGACTGCCCCCCCGATTCGCCCCCCCCCCCCGCCCCTTGTTACCGCCAGATTCTCTAAGGTCTGTGACCTTAGAGAATCCAGGCCTTAGTGTTCATTCATTGAGGGTTGTAAGGTTGTAGAGGGCAACAGAGGAGCTTATCCTCTTTCAGAAAAGGAGACCCCAGCACAAATCACAAGCTATCTCGCAAAGCCCATTAAGGACATGGTCACAGGTATTCTGGTATAGTGGGCAGTTTTGCTAGACCTTACCAAAGTGTCCCAGCATTTCCTCTGATAGCGTTCAAGCAGATGCCTAGTAAATGAGTATTCTTGATTGCAGGGGACATCGTGAGTCCACATCATTCACAGCAGGTGCCAGAGCTGGTGTAAAAGTTGGTCTTCATTAAAATAAATACAAACTCAAGAAGAGGTAATGAAGTTACGTGCATCTACAAAATATTACTAAAAATGCCACAATGTGATCCAACGCTCTCTAAAGGAGTGCTCTACAGTCAATCATGTTAAAAATGTTATTTTTACAAAATCCTTTTTATTAAAATAATAATAGGAGGAAAAGACTTCAGTAACGTCTACAGTGCTACTCATATGCTGAGGTAAAGTTCATATCATCAGTCAGAAAAAACTAATATATTTTCTGAAAGGCAATTTTAAATGCCCTTATTTTCCCAATCAGATTTTTATAAACAAAAATGACTTATCGTAAAAGAAGAAACTAATTAATCGTATCTGATGCAAGGAGGGTTTTATCTTTTGGCTGCTTCAATTTCTACAAAAGAAAAAGTGATTTATTAAAAAAAAGTCCACTTTGACTATATTTGGATACACACTGAGAGAAACTATAACAAGTCATATTTAAACGGTAGCCAAGCGCCTACCAGCGTCTTCCTAAATAAAGCACACAAACCCAGGCAGTATATCTAAAAATAAACTGAAATGAAACAAAAAAACAATCACAATACATAAATCACACACATTCTTAATAGTCTGTAAAAGTAAATAATGCAAAGGGCTATTTTACTGAACTATCACAACATCTCCTTACTTCAGTCCTGACTGGACAAATTATTAACTCTCATTTCTACAAACATCTCACATCCAGTGATAACAGTGAATGATGCAATGATCTGTCTGAATCAAACAATATGTCAATATACTAATTAGTATATATCTGCTATCATGCAAAGCACACACACTCTACAGTCATACACATAAGTATGTGGCCACAACGGCCACCACTGGGCCAATCAAAATATTTCCTTTCCCTACTTCTGATTAGACAAAAATGAAAACCCCTATGGGCAACACCAGTAGATCTTCTCATATTCCTAAGCATAACTATGAACATATCTATGCTAACTGTGCATATACCTCTCTAAATTATCACCTTTCCTGACCCAAAATTATAAATCTTTGTCCTACTCCTAATCACTGTTACCTAGCTCACATAAATAAACACCACTCGATGGACACATTGAAAACATCAGGTTCCAAAGATTTTAATCTAAATATCCATTGCTGTTCTAAATGCCAAAGCATCATATCTCAAGTCACCCCCTCTTGGGTGGATTTTAACTTGATCAATGATACAATAATGCAATGATTCAAAAACATGTTGTTGGATCCAGAATATAGTGAATAACAATTGGAGCCTCTTGCCTCTTATTGTTCAGACAGCTCCTATTTTCTGACACCCTTAAGCAGAACGGTGGTCTGTTGGTTTTACCCACATACAATTTTAAAGTGCTGCCTGATTTATCCAGCAGATATCTCAGTGTAAATGTAAACAGCAGGTTGGCACTATAGAAGAAGATACAAATATCAAGTATCCTTCATTGGGAAACTGCAGATACCTTTCTAGCATTAGACTGTGGTTGTTCTTCAAGTCTTGCATTAATTCTCTTCTTCTCTATCTCCCTCATTATCATCAGGGTCTGAAAAAGATTATTGGGGATGTGCTGTCATTTGTTTTGTATGATTTAATTTAGTGCACACTAATTTTAAATAGTGCACTAAAATGAATTAGCGTGCACTAAATGGGTTTCAGAGCTCACAAAATAGGTTTTAGTGTGCACATAAAAAAATGTAGTGTGTGCTAAAAGAAAACAAATTAAAATGAAACAAAAGAAACAAAAATGTTTTAGTTGCATATAGTAAAGATTATATCCCAGAAAATAGCTTTTCATTTCAGAGACATGGATAGAGAGAAGGGGAGGAGAATTTTCAAAGTAATTTACGTGGGTAAACAGCCATTGTTTCACTTCAATATAGCTAAACGTCTACACATTGTGGAACAATGCACGTAAATTTAGCTGCTTTTAAAGGCGCTGTTCCTGGGGACATATTTTGGGAGAGATAGGAAGATAACATATATAGGGGGGTCATCTACTAAGCTCCAATAGGGAGTTTCCAAGCACTGAACACTTTGAGGTAGGGATATCATGTGGCATTTTCAATACAGTGTTAATTTGCCCCCAGTAATTAGGGTATGGTAATGAGCTGCTTTGCATATGCATGCAGTGTTACACGTGCCAACTGCAGCACATCCGCGGCTCGGCCCCCTCACCTCTCTCAAGTGAATCCAGGGCCTGGTCACTCATCCCTGGCCGCAGTAGGCTGCCGGCTCCATCCTCGGGCCGCCCCTGGTGCCTCCGGCTCAGCTACAGTTCCTGGTGCCTCTGGTTCAGCTACAGCTCCTGGTGTTCCATGTCGGGCCTCTCCGCGTGGTCCTCAGAGAGACGCCGCTACTCAGCGCCGCTCCCCTCCATAGGCACACGGGCGCGCACCACTGTGCCTTAAGTAGGGCCCGCAGCAGGAACCGAGCCATGGCCCCGGATGATGATGTCAGCGGAGCTCCGGTACTTAAGCCCAGGCTCCGCTTCCCAGGATTGCCTTTGCAACAGGTCTCCTCGCTGTTCGAGTACTCGTTGCCTCCTAGAGATTCTCCTCATTCCTGGTTCCTGATCTTCGCTGTCTCCTGTTCCTGGTTTCCTCGTTCCTGTGTTCCTGATCCTCTACCTATCCTCGAATTGTCTTCTCGCATCTTGACCTCTGCTTTGCCGGGCCACGCTGTTGAATTCTCCAAGCCCGGACCTCTTCTTTGCATGACCATGCATTGACTCTCTCCAAGCCCGGACCTCTGTTTTGCCTGACCACGCCGTTGACTCTCTCCAAGCCCAGACCCCTGCTTTGTCTGACCACGCCGTTGCTTCTCTCCAAGCCTGGACCTCTGCTTTGCTTGACCATGCCGTTTGCCTCTCTCCAGACCCAGACCTCTGCATTGCCTGTCTACTCCATTGCCTCTCTCCAAACCCAGACCTCTGCATTGCCTGACTACTCCGTTGCCTCTCTCCAGACCCAGACCTCTGCATTGCCTGACTACTCCGTTACCTCTCTCCAGACCCGGACCTCTGCATTATTTGACTATGTTCTTGACTCTCTCCTGGTCCAGATCTCAGCCTTGCTTGCCACTGCTTCCAGATTGCCGCCAGCCCTGACTCAAGCGTGCCCTATGACGCGTCTCTAGTCTACGTCCTGGACTTGGCCTATTCAGGCTTCGGCCTGATCTTGCTCGGGCGCCCCCTATCTGACTTTGGTTCTATTGGTGCCCAGGTCTCCGGGACTCCGCCTCGTCCAGTACAGACTTCATCTTTCCTCTGTTGCTGCCTCTGGGCTGACCTCGATCCTTCCATTGACGATGACATATGGAGGCCCACCTAAGCCCAGCCAGCCCCGGCATCCAAAGGCTCAACCCGCGAGGAACGAGAGCTGGTATTGGTGAAGCATCAACTGGCCTCCGTCCATCAGCCCACTCTGCCTGCCGACAGTGGGGACCCATAGGGCCCTTCCTACAGGTTGCATCAACCCCACCTCGGCCCAAGGGTCCAACTCCGGCGCAACACAAAGTAGTTCATTACTATTAATCTTATGGAAATAAAATAATGTGGATTGCCAGAAAAATTGCAAACCATGTTATTTTCTTGAAAGTCAGCTACAATTCAGGAGTAGTAGCTAGATTTTTCTGAGAGCATCGGGACACTAAAATGTATCCCATTGCTACCTCCCAGTTTTTTAAATGGCCACAGCAGCCCATAAGAACATAAGAACCTATGATTGCCATACTGGGTCAGACCAAAGGTTCATCAAGCCCAGTATCCTGTTTCCAACAGTGGCCAATCCAGGTCACAAATATTCAGCAGGACACAAAGGGTAGATAGATCCCATGCTGCTTAACCCAGGGATAAGCAGAGGATTTCTGCAACTCCACCTTAATAATGTTTATGGGTTGTTCCTCCAGGAACTTGTCCAAATCTTTTTTAAACTCAGCTATACTAACAGCTTCACCACATCCTCTGGCAATGAATTCCAGACATTAATTATGCGTTGAGTAAAAAAACATTTTCTCTTATTAGTTTTAAATGTATAATTTAGTTACTTCATTGTGTGTCCTGTTGTCTTTGTACTTTTCAAAAGAGTAAACTACCAATTCACATTTATTCATTCCGCTCTACTCATTATTTTACAGACCTCTACAATATCTCTCCTCAGCCATCTATTCTCCAAGCTGTACAGTCCACACACCCCTACCTCCTCTGAGGGAGTCTTGTGAGACACCCCACCCATCTCCCCGCAGCCTCTAGAGATGGCCCTCATATTAAAAAATAAAACTTAAATAGCATGTTGAATGCCCCTACCGAACCCTGTCCCTTTTCAATAAATTCTTTCACCCCCAGCTCCAAATCCCCTTCCCCAGAAGTAGAATACCCCAATATTCCTGCCCTCCTGACTCAACCTAGCCCACTCTCCAGACATACCTGGTAGGCTAGTGGGGCCCAGAGTGTCCCCTAGGTTCTGGGCTTGGTGCTGTCTTCATTGAAAATGGCACCAGCTGGTCTTGATACACGTAATGCCCCTATTTTATAATAGGGGCATAAATTGCATTGCATTCAGCCAGCACCATATTGAATGGAGATGGTGATGGATCTAGGGGGCACTATGGGCCCCACAAGGCCACCAGATATACCCGTGAGGTGGGTTAGGCTGGATCAGGAGGTGAGGAAGGTTGGAGGGATTCTGCTGCTGCAAGGGTTTGGAGCCAGAGGGGAGAATTTATTGAAAAGAGTGGGGATGGGTGGGGAGAGGGGCATTTATTTAGTGCATGATTTTAAAAGTTCTTTTGTTTCATTTTACAGGAGGCCACCTCTAGAGGTAATGGGGAGTGATGGGGACTCACAAGACCTCTGGGGATGTTTACATATTATTAATGGAAGATGAGATTGGGCCAATATGGCCTTTTAAGAAGATGGTGATTCCAGGTGAAGGGGCCACTAATGCACAGCTTTTGGGGCCTTTTAACCCATGATATTTTTTCCTGAGATATTTTACCACAGGTGGAATTACCATGTGGTTTCCAAGTACCACAGCCTAATCAACTCCCACAGCATTTCCCTTAAGGACCACATGGCTGAGGTCCAATAACTGGACCTTACTCCAGTCACATGGCTGAAGCAAGGCCAGGTCAGCACCATTTTGGAAAATGGTGCTAACTGGGCCATGTGCGAGGGTGCACCTGGCTATGATATGGAATCCATTTCAAGGTTTTGGGTGTGTGGGAGGGGAGTCAGGTGGTGGGGGCCTGCACCCTAATTTTCTTTCTGGCTTCCGGTGGGGAGGAGGGGTGGGGATGGACAGTTGGGACTGGGACAGGATCATTGTCACATAGGGGGGAGGGAGGGTGGGAAAAGTGAGAAGATGAGGACTGGGACAGGATGATTGTCACTTGCGGGAGTGGGAAGGGGAGGACTGGTACAGGATTGTTGTCACTTGGGAAGGTGAGAAGGAGATGAACTGAGACTGGATATTTCTCACTTGGGAAGATGGGATATGGGACAAGGACAGGATCATTATCACTTGGGGGTTGGGAAGGAAGGGACTGGGATAGGATCATTGTCACTTGGGAGGGTGGGAAGGGGCCATGCCTCAAAGCCGTTTATTTTTACATGGATGGGAGGGAGTTCCAGGTGTCATTGTCACTCTGGCTTTTTTTTCCATTTGTACACTTTTTAGGGGTGTCATGGCCGCCTTGACTGGAGACCCTGAGTTGAGATGGGGGTCAGCACTGACTCCCACTCATCCTCCTCGTTTGGCTGTGACTTTTATTTTTCAGGCCAGTGGACCTATAAGGCGATGGCAGTCCTATGAATTTGGGGCCGCCATCGTGTTAAAGGGCAGCTCATTGCATTCTTTTGTGCCGTAGTGTTTGGCCGCAATACAAAAAAATGCGCCATACAGCCACAATGCTTTTTCAGGGGAGGGGCCCCACTATCATGGCGACATCCCCCGTGATAGTGGGACCCCTCCTGCAATAAAACATTGTGGCTTATTACATCCAGGGGTTAGTCGGTTAAGTAGTACCACCCTGATCTGCCCACTGCCCACCCACTAGTTAGCTGGATAAGTAATGACTTATCTGACTAAGTAGCACTGAACCTCAGATATTGCATTTTCAAGTTCATATTATTTTCCATAGAAAATCTACCAGTGCAAAAAGCAGCTGCAAAAGTCTGCAGGTACTTTGTATCATCGACAAGTTTCAAAATGAAATTCTTCTTTAAAACTTGGTGCAAAGTCCATGGATGAAAAGTACTTATGAAGATTGTCCCAAAGCAGACAGTCTGAAAATTGCCTCCAAAATATTACACATGATTTGCATCAGTAAATTTAAGATTTGGCTGTTTTAGAACTTTTGTTTTTATTTGATTTTTGCAGGGCTGGCGCAACTCCCTGTGCAAACAGGGCAGCAGCCCCAAAGCAGCATCACACAACTGAGCCGGCCCATGGAATCTAATCAGTGCAGAATCTGGCTTATCCTCTCCACTTCCTACTACATCATCACCTTTTCCACTCTCATCCACACCACCATTTCCCACCTTCCCCTAGCTGTCAACTTCCTGTGCAGTGAGGGGCCAGTCTCATGGTATGAGGCACAAGATCTATGGGATCCATGTGGCTCATACCATTAGACTGGACCCACACAGTATAGAAAGCTGATATTGTGTTAAGCACTGTTCCTTTGTCCAAGTGGAGTGGATCAGGAGGAAACAAGGCTGCACTGGTGATGACAGAGCAGTGAAGATCAGGTGGATCTGAGGAGGAGATGTGTGGGTGCTTTTGGAGGGGGGGGGGTGAGAGGAATGAGGGGACAACTTTCAGGGGAAGGAGGAGAATGAAAGAAGAGTCTTCTGGGGTGGGATGGGGATATAGAAAGATCCTTCCAGGAATGAGAGGAGAATGGAGGGAAAGCTTTCCAAGGATCGGGAGATGTGGGAAAAGCTTTCTGAGAGTCAAGGGAAGGGAATGTTGAGAGAGCATTCTGGGGAATGAGGAGAGGAAATATTGAACTGGGGAGGGGAGGCACAGGGAGAGATAGAGGGAAAAGGACATGGAGATTAAGGAGAGAAGGTCAGGGAGAAGGAGGACCTGGGACTAAGAGAGAGAGAGGACTAGGGATGGATACCAGGGAGAACTGGGGACTGAAGGGGGAAAGTACCCTTTGGGGAATGTGAAGGAAAATTTTTCTCAGTGGAAGGGAGTGGGCAGTGGAGTGCCTCAGGGATCTGTTTTGGGATTCTTACTTTTCAATATATTTATAAATGATCTGGAAAGAAATACGACGAGTGAGATAATCAAATTTGCAGATGATACAAAATTGTTCAGATTGTGATAAATTGCAGGAAGACCCTGTGAGACTGGAAAATTGGGCATCAAAATGGCAGATGAAATTTAATGTGGATAAGTGCAAGGTGATGCATATAGGGAAAAATAACCCATGCAATAGTTACACAATGTTAGGTTCCATATTAGGTGCTACAACCCAAGAAAGAGATCTAGGCGTCATAGTGGATAACACATTGAAATCGTCGGTTCAGTGTGCTGCGGCAGTCAAAAAAGCAAACAGAATGTTGGGAATTATTAGAAAGGGAATGGTGAATAAAACGTAAAATGTCATAATGCCTCTGTATCGCTCCATGGTGAGACCGCACCTTGAATACTGTGTACAATTCTGGTCGCCGCATCTCAAAAAAGATATAATTGCGATGGAGAAGGTACAGAGAAGGGCTACCAAAATGATAAGGGGAATAGAACAGCTCCCCTATGAGGAAAGACTAAAGAGGTTAGGACTTTTCAGCTGGGAGAAGAGACGGCTGAGGGGGGATATGATAGAGGTGTTTAAAATCATGAGAGGTCTAGAATGGGTAGATGTGAATCGGTTATTTACTCTTTCAGATAATAGAAAGACTAGGGGGCACTCCATGAAGTTAGCATGTGGCACATTTAAAACTAATCAACGCACAATTCAACTCTGGAATTTGTTGCCAGAGGATGTGGTTAGTGCAGTTAATATAGCTATGTTTAAAAAAGGATTGGATAAGTTCTTGGAGGAGAAGTCCATTACCTGCTATTAATTAAGTTGACTTATAAAATAGCCACTGCTATTACTAGCAACGGTAATATGGAATAGACTTAGTTTTTGCCAGGTTCTTATGGCCTGGATTGGCCACTGTTGGAAACAGGATGCTGGGCTTGATGGACCCTTTGACTGACCCAGTATGGCATGTTCTTATGTTCTTATGAATGAGGATGGAGGGAGTGATAAAGGTGATTGGTTATGGGGTTGAGGGAAAAGGAGAAAGGACCTATGATGGGGGAGAGGAGGGAAGGAAAGCGAACCAGGGATGTAGCTGATGGAGAAAGGGCTCTGGATTTGATGCGGGGGGTCCAGGAAGAAGATGTGTGGAGAGAAATGGAGGAGAGACCATATGACAAAGAGGAGAGAAAGGAGAGGAATAAGGAAAGGCAAGCAGGTTGAAAAAATCTGAAGAGGAGACAAGATAGAAGAAAAGAAAGGAGAGAAGCAGGAGAAGATTGTAGAAAGTGAAGGAAGAGAAAGAACTAAAATATCCAATTTGAAGGAAAAAGACAAAGAAGGGAAAGAACTTAAACAAACAAGAAAAAGGACACCAGAGAGAGCACGAGAGAACAAAACATAAACTGAAAGAGAATATTAATAATAGTTTAAAATACTCTGGAACTTAGTTCAAAGTTTCTGACCTGAACATGTCTCTCACGCAGGGCTGGATTTTCAAAAGCATTTACATGATAAAACTGGCTTTTACACATGTAAAAGCACTTTACCGGTGTAAGTGGGCTTTTGAAAATTGCTACAATACATGCCATTGAATTGTCCATAGGATTTGCACATGTACGTACACTTTATGTGTGTAAATGGCTTTTGAAAATTGCTGTGATAGTATATTACATTTATATGCCTGATAGAATTTAAATGTTAAGATCTGGATTTTTTTTTTGCCTGATATGATTTTCTTTCTGGTGCATAATTAATTTTCTTGTATGCAAGACATATCCACCAGACCTGAGACATTTGTACTGGGTTTGAAATATTTTTAGTTGATAAAATTTAAAGAGACTGCTTTTAGGTATATTTTGAGAGTATATTACTGCAATTTTTCATAGGGATAGTCCACTAGACAACAACTCTCTCTTCCTCTACCCCCAATGAACTGCTTGATTACTACTGGCACTATAGTGAACAAGTGTCGCAGATTCACCAACCATAAATTAGGTAATACAGGCTGGCCCATGGAACAGTAGCCCACCTCCAATACCAGCTCCACGCAGGCAGGTTACTTTCCCATGGGCCACCCTGTATAACCTAATGGTAAAGGAAAAAGAAGCATTAAAAATACACAAGATATATGTTCCAAAAGCAAAACCATAAATATTGAAGAATTTAACACTATTTTATGTAACTCTTCCAAGCACAATTAGTTATAACAGTGTATTTATCAATTTGTCTTCAAAAAAGAGTGAAAAAGCTACTTCATAGTAGCTTTAGAGTACTAACTACAAGAAACAGTCTGATGTAATCATAGCCAGCAAAAATCACTCTAAAAGCACCATCTATCGAACATTTATTTCACTGAACCATTTTTTTCATTTTCTTCCCTAGATATTGGAAATTTTTCTATACTTCATGGACACCATTTCCAGCGAGGTCATTAGTCCCTAGATAGATGATAACATTGATATCAGAGTCCTTACCTTTTGCTATAATTGCTTTGACCACCTGTTTGCATTTCTATTAGCTGAGGATCCTGGAAAGCAAATGAGTTCCCAAATTGGTTCTTCTGATGACTGGGTCTCCCAGCAGAAGCTTTCTTTTCTGACATTTGATCAGTTTAAAGATTTCTGGGTGCATTGGGTAATTACTTCCCTTTCAGATCTCACTTCACATTCTATTGCTGGGGCATCTTCATTTTTCAATGCAGAAAATGCATTATATAAGGATAACAGAGGAGAGAGTGAGTGTTACTTAATCCCAGGCTTTAATCTGCCAGAGTCCATTGAAATCAAACCATTCCTGGGTTTCTGAATCCTGGATGTTTAACTTCTTTATGGGAGTGGGGGGCACAAATATACAAGATGCTTCAAAGTTGTGTAAATTGGGTATCTCAGAGTCACAGGTCTTGTTCTAGCAGAGCTCATTGTAAACCATTTATGCCTGGGTTTCTGAATCCTCTGTGGGAGTTGGGAGAGAAATTCTGGATGCTGGAAGGTCTGGGAGGTTATTTGAAACTTAGACAATTTCTCTTTCAGGTGAATTAGCTCCTTATTCGTGGCAGTTAAACACTTATTTCTATGTCATATAAATGTAGCTCCTGCCTCAATCTAGACACAGACGCAGAGGCTCACTGGGAAGGTCATGGGTTGAGTAGTGCTCATGCTTTCCCAGGTCCTTCCTGCACAGGAGGGAATCACAGGAGGGAATCACTCTTTGAAGGCCTTTAAAGGTGAATTTCCAACGTAGCACACAAAAATTAGCATTTGTGCATGTAAAATAACATATATGTGAGTATATGCTATTTTAAAAACTGCAACATACAGGCTCCTTGAGTAAATTTGTACATGTAAAAAAGGGACAGGCCAAGGGCATTTCAGGGAGGGTTCAGCATTTGCTCGAATAAGTATCTATTTTACCATCTGGCAAAGTGACCTGTGTAAGTCTTCCTCTTGCATATATCTACTATTAGTCATTATCTGGCACAAGTAATCATAAACATCTTAAAAGTGAAAAAGGACTGGGTGGGAGGTCTGGGTGAAATGGGGTGACTTCAGGCTGAAGAGCCAGGAGGGTCTTCATGTCCTGCTGATAGACTGGGTGAACTCATGGTTTGTATATGCGAGAGCATTTGTGCCCACATATGTACTCATATTTTATAACATTCACATATTGAATCCATGCAGTTTATAAAATATAGTAGCAACTTTGTGTATGCCATATACGTGTGGAAATGGGAACACGTGAGCAGATTTGAAAGTTATCCTTCCTGGGTTTTCCTTTCTCCTGTGTCCAGTCACAGCCAGTCAAAACACCACACTGACACCAAAGCTGTTTAAAAATAAAAATCTTTACTGGTTTCTGATGGCAGGCATAAGTCCACAGCAGCTCACTATTGTTCACTGCATGAAACAGTTCAACACTTAAAGTCCAAAAACTCCCAAAATAACTCAGTCTCACATTAGCCAAGTACCACACATCCTGGGCAGGTAAGCTTTTTGGGGAAGGAACCCTCCTTTCTGGAATCTCTCCTGGTATCTGTCCTGAATGAAGCTCTCCTTCCTTTCTCTCTAGCTCTCTTGCAAATCTCACAGCATAGGAGCCTCTGGCTGATTCCTTTTTTCAGTCAGCAACTCTTTAGGATGGGGCAGTTTCCTCTCTGAACTTCCTCAGAGGACAATCCTCTTTTTACAAACTTCTGAAGCACTTTCTTTAAACAGATGAAGAGCAGAGACTTGCATCTCTCTTCCTTAAGACTGTTTGTTTATCTTCACACAACCTTTCAGGAATTCTCTCTCTGGAACCTCTTGAAGAATTGGTAATCTCGACCTTGGGACCCAGACACCGTCCTAGGACAGGAACATTTCTTCTTCTTGGCACCCCTCTGTTGAAGAAGGCATTCCATTAATCCTCTCCCTGTGGAGGGAAAGACCACACATCAGCACTACTCTGTAAAGAGCTGGCCCCCTCATCCTGTGGACTGCTGACTGACCCTCAGAACACTAAAGGAGCTTTGTTAAATCTAGGACACCTCCCACCGGAGAGTTTCAAACACTTCTCTAACACTCCTTTTGTATACCAACATCACTCATAGGGAAGGGCTCTTGAGACCACTGACTACACGCAATAGGCAACTACACTAGTAAAAGGCAAATTCGGGGTCCCCTTACATAGACAATCTACTCAAAATGGTTTGCTTGCCCATTAGCTCATCCAGAATCTTGACAAAGCCAACTGCTTGTGTAAGCGTCTATACCTTGCACTATCTAAGGCCATGCTTCTTTCTCTGACCTCTGTGTCCTCTCATACACTATCTATCACTGAAGTCCATCGTACTTCAATTAGGATAAATCCCTTAAAATCCCACCTAAAATTTATGCTTGAAGAGCTAATTGGTCATGGAAGTATTTAGTATCTTTCAGACAACATTAAAAACTTCCCTCACCCAGTAGCACATCATACCAGACACATCACATAATATCATATCAATTGACCTGTTTGGTGCTATCTGCCTTTTTCTGTTTGATGCATACTAAAGTCTCAATATTCTCTCTTCTCTGATGTCACATTTCCTATGATCTTTGTCCTTCTGATGGCAGCTTGTCATCATATCTCTTCTGTGCCCATCTTTCTGCCTCTAGGATTGTAATTTCTTTGACAGGAAATGTCTTCTCCTCTACCATAGCTGTATGAATTGTGTGAATCATTTATTGTACCTATATATAATATATTGTCCAGTGCTGCATATTTTTCAGTGTATAAAATAAAAATAACAGAACCATGCAATGAGAGACTGTCTGGGGGAAAATGAGAAACAGATGATGTCACCTCACTGAAGCCAAAATCACTGAAAATAAACATTGCAAATATTGTGTGTAGTACTCTGGTTTCCTTTCCTTATAGTTTTCCCCTTTTTTCTCTTCATCTGAGCACTGGAATCTCACTCTGATATTTTACAGCCTGCTTTTGAGGTTGAATGTATCAAAGCAATCAGGTCTCATACATACAATATTAAACAGTAAAGCTCATCATTTCCTTAAAAATGTTCCAGAGTTTTCAGGTTTTGCAATAGGCTGAAAAATACTTGCAAAATATAATTATATAATATCTTATTCTAACCGGTGAGTGAGTCCGAGCCTCTCCATGCTGCACATTGTTGACTAAGGGAAGAGAGAGACTTTGCTGATGTCACTGGTTGGAATCCTAGTGCAACACTGATGTCATTGGTGATCAAACAATCAAAACCTTTTTTTGCTAATCTTTTCTTTAAATCTGGAATTTTGATGCAAAGAGCTTCCAAATCTCTGCATTCTCTCTCTGATATCTAACAGTGGAATAACTGGGAACAAAATGGTCACTGGCTACTCAAGAGTGCTCTAGGTCCTAAAAATAATGATGAAGTCAATCCCTGGAACTGCCAGCTGGGATAGACTGCTTGAAAAAGTGCTGAAACATGATTGGACCTATTCCTTCCTTATCCTATCCCCAACCAGCCCCTCTGTGTGGCTTGCTTCCCCTATAGACTTTAATGAGACTGAACTGAAAGTGCAGAAAAGGATTTGGATTTTTCAAGGAACTGCACCCTTTAGGTTTGATTGTCCTGAACTGAACCAAAAATCAACTCATTCATCACTTTTTATTTTTAAGATCCAAATGTATATCCCTACTGAACAGATGGACAGAGACAGATATGTATATATCAACTAGAGTAGAAACATAAATGGGTGTTTGAGTCTCTGAAATAACATGAAAACTTAAGAAAGGTGAAGACTCTAACTTCAGTATTCTTTGTTGAAACAGTATTTTAAGAGTTTAAAAGTAAAATTGCATGAATGAGTCATTTTTGCAGGATCTGTCCAGTCATATACTTCATTCTAATAAAATATGCAGTGTTGGCCGTAAAGTAGATTATAAAATTAATGTCTCCTGTAAGATCCGATTATCAGAGCGCTTTTTGTAAATGCCTTAGAGTTAAATTTAATGCACTAATGGGCTATAATTCATAGACATGGAATACTAGCTGATGGAATTGGATAATCCTATGGCAAAAGCACACTGCACAGCTCTGCTAAGTATATTAGAGGCAAATCAATACACAGTGTACTGTGCTTAGGCAAAAATATTCTGGCATGCTAGATTCCTGGGGAAAAAGTAAACAGTAAAAGATGTAACTACAATTCTTCCACAAGAAACTGAAAATCTTTTGAGGAGAGAAAAGAAGAGAATTCAATAGTCAACTCTCCCTAAGGCTTCCATATATCCCAAGTGTGCCCATGCATTAATTTACTACACTCATAAATGTTATAGCAGCAGTCATCTAAAGGATACATTTTCTTGTGGGCCCATGTTTTCCTTATAACTATAAACAGGAATAAATGCGGGCTGTAATTGGCTAACTAATTTTGGCAAAACTACTTGAGATTAATAGAACCACAGAACTGCCCAGACTGCCTAGCAAATATGTGAATTGTCAGTACAAATGCAAGAAAGGATAGACATTAAGGTTGGGTGAGCCACAGGGATTTCACGTTTAAAATATGTTATTACTTAGAAGTAAAACTGTTTTACTTCTTCTGCCTATCCCAGCTATTTGGCTCTGTCAGGCATAACATATAAATTGTTTCACTCATAAATCTTTAGAAAGCTACATGATTCTTTTCAAACTAGTAAGCTTAACGAAATAAAACTGGCAATACTGGGGTTCAGTTTCCACTGAAGTGATAGGTTTGTGTTATTGCAAACAGAGACACCCATAATGAAATAGGCCTCAAGACAACTATAGATCAATAAATTTGTAATGGATAGCATATCAGAATGCAATGGTCACAGAGTCAAAAGTCCCCACATCAACACTGGAAAAATTGTTATTCTGTTATGAAAGCCATTTGTCTAACCAAGATTTTTCCAGCATCAAGGCCAAAACTGGAATTTTATACTCACCAAACTCAGTTACTTTGAATCAGGGAAAATATATCTGATTATGATAAGACTAAGGCCTTGTTGGATTAAGTAATAAATACTAATAGAGAGCTTTCTAAGATAATGAACTTTAATCCTGCTAAATAACATGTAACCCCCGTCTCAGGGTAAGGTTCACGCTCAGTATTGGAGCTAAATCCTGTACTCACACAACCCTGATGCACGGCCTCCATTTGAAGGAAGGATAAACCTCCAAGGGCTTAGGCGTTATATATAATCTAGTCTTTTAATTGCCTATAAAGAAGCTAGACACTGTGATGGTGTTCCAACATAAAACTCTACTGAAGTAGTTGTTCAACATGAATAATATGGTGCTTGATACAAGTTTATTTGACAATATACATTATGCAACCGCAGTAAAATATAAATCTGTGCTTTCATAATCTCTCCTTCATATTCCTTCTTTCTCCTGGGATAAAATATGAAGCTACCCTGGGCAAACTGGAAAGGGTCTCCTTATTGCCTTAGAAATTCCCCTAAAATACCTGGGATTCACTGCTTGATCTTGAACACTTCAGTTCTCTCCTCTCCTCTTTTGTGTACCTTGTGGGCACCTCTTTTACTGTATCTCCTGGGCAAGCATCGGTGTTGTGGCTCTTCTCTTCTTTTCTCCAACCAAGAGGATACTGGATGGATTCCACCTCTTTTCCATCTATTTGCTAGATGTTTTAACAAGTCTTTCAGACAGGGATACAGTTATGACTGAAAAAATTCAGAAAACAAACAAGAAAACAACTCAAAAAGAAATATGAGTTGGAAATAGTTCTCTTAATTGACTAAGTTTCCTTAGCTAAGGTTTTAGGCCTGTACTATGAAAATTTAAGGCAAATGAAAGTAAAAGTTCCTACTCTCTCAACTATACATTAAAATAATACACACAGATGTTAGGACTCACTTGCTAATATGAAAGGTGGAATAAATCATTACAGCGACCTCCAATAAGAGTGCTGTGGCAAAAATGATACATTCATCTATGATACATATAAGCATTGTCAAGTTAAGTGTAAAACATTGATAAGCAGGCTAAGAGAGAATTTGAAATGAAGTTGGTCATAGAGGCAAAAACTTATAATAAAAACCATATATCCGAAGAAAGACACCTGTGAGGGAGTTGGTTGGACCACTAGATGACTGAGGGGTTAAAAGGGCTCTTAGGGAAGATAAGGCCATTGCAGAAAGACTAAATGAATTATTTTCTTCTGTTTGCTAATGAGGATGTTGGAGACGAGATACCAGTTCTGGAGATGGTTTTCAGGTGTGATGATTCAGATGAACTGAACCAAATCACTGTGAACCTGGAAGATGTAGTAGGCCAGATTGACAAACTAAAGAGTAGCAAATCACTGGACAGGATGGTATGCACCACAGAATTCTGAAGTTAAAATTTGTAACCTATTAATAAAATCATCCATTGTACCTGAAGACTGGAGGGTGACCAATGTAACCCCAATATTTAAAAAGGGCTTCAGGGGTGATCCAGGAAATTATAGACCAGTGATCCTGAATTCATTGCCAGGAAAAATAGTGGAAACTATTCTAAAGATCAAAATCACAGAGCATATAGAAAAACATGGCTTAATGGAACAGAGTCAGCATGGATTTATCCAAGGCAAGTCTTGCCTCACAAATCTGCTACATTTTTTTGAAGGGGTTAATAAACATGTGGATAAAGATGAGACAGTAGATGTAGTGTATTTTCAGAAGGCGTTTGACAAAGTCCCTCAGGAGAGGCTTCTAAGGAAACTAAAAAGTAATGGGATAGGCGGTGGGGTCCTTTTGTGGATTACAAACTGGTTAAAAGACAGGAAACAGAGAATAGGATTAAATGGTCAATTTTCTCAGTGGAAAAGGGTAACAGTGGAGAGCCTCAGGGATCTGTACTTGGACCGGTGCTTTTCAATATATTTATAAATCATCTGGCAAGGAATACGATAAGTAAGGTAATCAAATTTGCAGATGATACAAAATTATTCAGAGTAGTTAAATCACAAGCGGATTGTGATAAATTGCAGGAGGACCTTGCAAAACTGGAAGATAGGGCATCCAAATGGCAGATGAAATTTAATGTGGACAAGTGCAAGGTGATACATATAGGGAAAAATAATCCATGCTGTATGTTATGGTTTTGGGCTGTAGCCTGGTGTGGTGAACACCACCTGCAGATGTGACACAGGGCAGGAGAATGGAAGTAATAGCAGATGATCTGGTGAGGCTGGGTAGAGCCTCTGGAGCCAGGTGCAGGATGATAAGAATCCCTGGCGCTGGGTCTTGGCTGAGAAGGCCCTCTGGAGCTGGGTGCTGGCTGAGAAGAGCCTCTGGAGCTGGGTGCTGGCTGAGAGGTGTCTCTGGAGCTGGGTGCTGGCTGAGAAGTGTCTCTGGTGCTGTGAGCATGGGGGTAAGGGTGATTTTCAGGAAACACTGGAACAGCATGTGGGTATGCTTGGATGTGAATGTAGGTAAGCATGGTCTGTTATACTGGAACTGAGTGCAGGTATGGGTAGAATTAGGATAGCGTGCAGGTAACCGTGAGACTGAATGCAGGTAAGCATGAGCTGGATGAGGGGAACCAGGGCAAGTAAGACAGACAATGATAGGACTAGACAAACCAGGACAAGGACTACACTGAACATGAAACCACAAAATGTCTGAAGGCAGCGAGACAAGGAAGCAGGAGAGTAATAGGGCAGCAACAGAAAGGGATTCAGGGACAGAGGGGGCAAGAAGGCGGGCAAGGCTGAATGCCTACAGAGCAAGATCAGCAGAGGCCCAAAAGCCACAGAGCAAGCAGGAAGCCTGAAGGTGCACAAGGTAAGAAATAGAAGGCTAAAGCAGGGAGCCCAAAGGAACTCAATGCCGAAACACCGAGGCGTGGGTTAGGCAGGGTTAAATAGGGAGTTCTGGACATGGAGCAGTTAGGCAAGGAAGACTGGGCCAGCCAGGGGAGTGTGCTAATGGGGGGGCTCTGGTGGTAAGGAGGCTGCACAGCAGCCATAGTCATAACACTGTAGTTACAAAATGTTAGGTTTCATATTAGGAGGTACCAACCAGGAAAAAGATCTAGGCGTCATAGTAGATAATACATTGAAATTGTCAGCTCAGTGTGTTGCAGTAATCAAAAAAGCAAACAGAATGTTAGGAATTATTAGGAATGGAATGTGAATAAAATGGAAAATGTCATAAAGCCTCTGTATCACTCCACGGTGAGACTGTACCTTGAGTACTGTATACAATTCTGGTTGCCGCATCTCAAAAAAAGATATAGTTGCAATGGAGAAGGTACAGAGAAGGGCAACGAAAATGAAAATGGGATGGAACAGCTCCCCTATGAGGAAAGACTAAAGAGGTTAGGGATAGTCAGCTTGGAGAAGAGATGGCTGAGGGGGGATATGATAGAGATCTTTAAGATCATGAGAAGTCTAGAACAGGTAAATGTGAATTGGTTATTTACACTTTTGGATAATAGAAGGACTAGGGGGCACTCCATGAAGTTAACAAATAGCAAATTTAAAACTAATCAGAGAAAATTCTTTTTCACTCAATGCACAATAAAGTGAAATTGAGTGAAATTTAAAACTAATTTACATTTATTTTTAATTTAAATTTAAATTTAATTTTAAATTTAATTTAAATTTAATTTAATTTAATTTAATTTAAATTTAATTTAAATTTAACTAATTTAAATTTAAAGCAAATTTAAAACTAATCAGAGAAAATTCTTTTTCACTCAATGCACAATAAAGTGAAATTGAGTGAAAATAAATTTCACTCAATGCACAATAAACAAAAAAAAAAAATAACTCTCTGCGTCAACGGCAAGGGAGAAGAAAAACTGATACTTCACGCATATCCAGCATAGCTCTCTGCTTCAATGGCAGGGGAGAAGAAAAACAACCAATAAGGGCTGAATAACATAGTCTGAATTATTTAATCTTGGTAAACAAATAAACATGGGTGTAGCTTGCTTATTGCGGCGGTTACTACCCCTAACTAATCAAGCTTGATATTTCACTTGGATGCAGCTCCATCACTGCTCTCTACATTAATGGTGGGGGTGAAAGGGAAATAGAACCAAAGGTTACTAAGAGCCAAGAGAAACAGATAAGTATGAGAAAAAAGAAGTGTGAAGCTTGCTGGGCAGACTGGATGGGCCGATTGGTCTTCTTCTGCCATCATTTCTATGTTTCTGTGTTTCTATAAAGCTCTTGAATTTGTTGCCAGAGGATGTGGTTTTGCAGTTAGTGTAGCTGGATTCAAAAAAGGTTTGGATAGTTTTTGGAGGAGAAGTCCATTAACTGCTATTTATCAAGTTGTCTTAGAGAATAGCCACTGCTATTACTGGCATCAGTAGCAAGGGATCTACTTAGTGTTTTGGTACTTGCCAGGTACTTGTAGCCTGTTGGAAACTGAATGCCTGGCTTGATGGACCCTTGGTCTGACCCAGTATGGCAATTTCTTATGTTCTTATGCTCATACTGCTAGACCACACTCCTTAGTAAGGATTCCGTTGGGGGCCTAGAAACAAATTTGAGAATAATTATTTTTTTCTAATCCAGAAATATTTGCTTTTTTTTTAGATAAGTTAGTATCTATTCATGATCCATTAGACAGCTCTATTGATGCTCTCTCTGGAACTAATGGTTTACTTCCTTAGTTACCTATAAAATTATCTTTCTTTCAATTAATTCACCATGAAATGATGTCTCAGGTGCTCGTAGAGGTGAGGGCAATCTTTGGCCAGGCTAATCCCTGCCTTTCTTGGTTGGTCAAGAAAGCTGTTCAGGATCTAGTGGACTGGCTTGTGTAAGTATTAATACCTCACTAAGCAAGGTCTTCTTGCCAGCAAACATGAAAATAGCAATTGTGTCGCCAATTTACAAAAAGCCCTCATTAGATCCAGGTCAGTTACAAAGCTCTAGACTAATTTATAATCTGCCGTCTCTAAATCGAACATTGTTTTTTTAATCATGATGTGTATTGAAACAACATGACCAAAACCAATACAACATATAGCAATACAAATACAAAGCCCAGCAGTAACAAAGATATCAAAGTAGAAGGTTTTGAAAGTAAATAGAGCAAGTGCAACAAGTCACTTCAACATTTTTTTCAAAGAATATCCCCCTCCCTCAAACTGCAAAGAACCTCAATCATACACACACTCATCCATCACACAGACCAAGAAAATAAGACTGTGAGCACTGTGCCTTATTAGAAAAGCAATATAAACAGAACCAAAAGACCCACTACTTAGACTTTCATTTAGAAACTCTCTCCCATAGTGCAAAATAGCTTTTCAAATACAGCACACTGTGCCTGTGTCCAAGCTCTTTCTTTCTTAGATATTCTAATGTTGCAAAGTGGATCATTGCTTGGCATCAGTCCCAAAAAGCCAGAACTAATGCTGCATTCTAGGTGGATAATAGCACCTTTTTTGCTAGACAAACCTCTGAACCCCACCAGGCAGGGCAAGAATCTCCTCAAAGAAATACAGATAAATGAGGCCACCAGTCCATGTAACTGAGGTATCCAATACATGCTCTAAAGCCGAGCACACTTTACTTCAGAAAGGCTGAAGTCTTAAGCATTTGGTAAACATGTGGCAAAGGTCCCCACGTATATGTGAGCACTTCAAACATTCATCAGATACCCACAAATAAAATCGAATACCTTTCTCTCTAGATAAATAAAGATGGTGAATAAGTTTAATTGAATCTCTTACAGGTTAGCAGAGACCATACAGCGATAAAGCAGAATAAATGTTCTACCAATATCTGTCGCCTCAATCTCTTTGCACAAGTCTTCACCCCATTGCTTAGTCAGTTTATCCAGATGCGGCGAGGACTGATATTGGGACAAAAAACATGCCCATAAACCAAGTTTATTAAAACGAGGAGTGGTTTCCAGGAAGGTTTCCTCCTCCTCTGAAAAAGTAAGTAACCTAGTGTTTCTTTGCAGACCTACAAGGCATAATGTCTAGCTTGCAGGTAAGAAAAAAAATGTTTCTGAGGAGTGTCCCAATGTTCTTGAAGCTGTTGAAATGATTATAAGATTTTTGTGCCCGGGTCCACCAGGTGCCCAAGGCAAGACAAATCTAACTCCTTCCAGGTGTGAAACACAGAAAAAGTGAGACCCGTGGGGAATTCTTATTGCCAATTAGAGGGTGAAAAGGGGAAACTGAAGCAGAGCCATGTGCTATGGCCCTCCACCATTTTCACGCATTCTGAAATGCCCCCAGCCAGAAGGTATGTAGGCATAAATTCTGAAAGGCAGACTTAGAGAGATGAAACAGGTACATCCCATGGTAAGGGTTAGCCCACTCGCCCAGTAACCCTTCCTGGTCAAATTTGCGATGTTGAGAGGCCCAATCCTGTATGTAATGCAGAAAACAAGCAACGTTATATAGATGCAGGTCCAGGACAGCCAAACCACCATATTTTTTCTCACGCATAAGGACATCTAATCTGAGTCTCGGCCATCTCCCACACCATAAAAAGGCAGAAATTATGGATTTGAATTGAAGCACATCAGATTGCTTTAGCCAGATTGAAAGCATTTGGAGGGGTAAAGCATCTTGGGGAGAACAATCATTTTTACTACAGCACAACGTCCTATGAAAGATAGTGGGAACAAACGCCACCACTCGAGCAAAGCCTGAAAGTTTCCCAAGACAACTCCCATGTTCCTCAAATACAAACCCTGAACTGTACAAGTTATGTGAATGCCCAGATATTTCATGCCCCCTGTTCCACCTAAGAGGAAAAACACCATTCCAACATGCAGATAAATCGGCACAAAGAGGGAATGCAGTAGATTTGTCATAATTAATTTGTAACCCCAAAAAAAGAACCAAAAAGATTAATAGTTCCCATGATATGCATCAGACAATTTTGCAGATTAGCAAGAAAGAAAAGCATATCATCTGCAAACATGCTTCCCTTAACTTCCTTCCTACCGACAGGTAGACCCCGAAAGGAAGCCAACCTTCGAAGTAAAATGGCAAGGGGTTCTAGCACCAAAACATAAAGCAAAGGAGAAAGAGGGCAGCCCTGATGAGTTCCTCTCTCTGAGCTCTAGGAAAGGCGTATAAAGCTTTCACCCAGTGGATAAACTGATCCCAAAAATTAAACTGCTCCAACAACCACCAAATATGAGACAATTCCACCTGGTCAAATGCTTTCTCAGCATCCAAACCCACCAACATACCATCACACTCCGAGCGACTATGCAATGATACCGTGAGTAAAGTTTTGAGCATGTTGGCCGAGGAATGCCTGTGAGAAATTAATCCTGTCTGATCCTTTTATACAATAGTGTGAATAACTTTATTGACACCGAGCGGCTAGCAGTGCTGAGAGGATTTTAATGTCCTGAGTCCAAAGAGAAATGGGTCAATAAGACCCCGGCACCATAGAGTCCCTATCTGGTTTTAATAGAAGGATAATTGTTGCCAAATTATTCTCAGAGCCCATCCTACCATTGGAAAAAAACTTCCCCGTACAATTCCCGTAAAGGCTCAAAAATCCGTGGCCCTAAAATTTTAAAACTTTTGGGACTGAAACCATCAGGGCCAGGAGTCTTACCTAGTTTAAGCCCCTTTACCACCAATTGAATATCCCCTAAAGAGATAGGTTCTTCCAGCTTAGATTTATCCTCTGAAGATAATCTGTAAAAGGCTATCCTCTGGAAGATATAATATAGAGATTCTGAAAAAATCCCTAAAAAACTCTGAGGACAGTCTCAGTGCCAACATGATCTCAATCACAGAAATGCAATTCTGGAACAAATGTTTTAGGCCCCATGTACCGTAGCAGACATGCTAACAACTTACCTGATATTATAATATTGCAAATTTTGTCTTACCTTGAGATCCAGCAATGCATCCAGCTCCTTACAAGTCACAATCAGTTGCTGCTGAGCAGCTGGAGTCATGCGACTGACGTGGATATGCTTGAGAAGGGTCACCTGTTTAGACAAGCCCAGTTCTTTCTGTGTAGCTAAATGCTACTTCCAAACCTGGTAGGCCAAAATTTGGCCCCTGCGCACAGCCTTAGCTATATTCCAAAAAGTGGTGGCCGACACATCCTATGAGAGATTCAATTCTTTATACTCCTCCCATTTAACACATAAAAATTTAACAAATTCTTTATCATGGTAAAGCAAGGGGGACATCTTCCAGGGGGTCTGATCTTCCCCTCATCAGCAAACACTAAGGTACATACAATTAAGGAATGATCAGAAAAATAAACATCATACAGCTGGTATTTGCACAGCTGAGAGAAACAGGACTCTGATATCAATATGTAATCAATTCTCGAATACACATTATAAGCATGAGAATAGAAAGAATACTCTTTATCTTGAAGATGGAGAGTGCACCATCTGTCCAGGACCCTTAATTCTTGAGTTAAAAAACCAATACCAATGTTGGCCTGAGACTGCTTAGGGGTTTTGGGAAGTTGACAGTCCTCATGAGGATTATCCATAATGTTAAAATCACCCCTCAGCACAAAAACATACCCCTCCCAACACAATAATTTGGCCACCAAAGAAGTAAAAAATTGGTGAGAGTAGCAGTTGGGAGCATAAACATTAACCAAGACAATTTTCTGACCATAAATGGAACCCGCTACAAAGAGAAACCTGCCCTCAGAATCAGAAACCTGTTTCTCAAGCACAAACGGAATGGCTTTATGAAAAAGAATAGCAACTCCCCTTTGCTGGGTAGTAGGAGGAGAAAAAAACATTGCCCCACCCAGTCTCTCCTTAATTTAGCATGCTCAGTATCGTCCAAATGCGTTTCTTGTAAAATGACTATAGAAGCCCCCCGCTTGAGATCTGTTAAGATTTTCTTTTGTTTGATTGCTGGGTGGAGTCCACCCATGTTAAGGGAACATAACAAGACATTAGTCATGAGGAAATGAAATATTAGAACCAATCAAGTGAAAGAAAGAAAAAAAGAAGAGAACAGAGGTGAGCCCCCCCAGCCCAGGCTCCCTCCAATGTAACAGAAGTCAGCATGACCAAACATAGCAAGTGGGAGAAGGCAAGCATTGACAAAGAAAAGAACATGCAATACTCATCTGAGGCACAGTGCATCCAAATAAACAAACAGTCCTGGCACAACCATCCATACACACACACATACACACTCCCACACACACAAAAGCACAAAATACCCAGTCGCAACCAGAACAAACCCCTCCCATATTCCTCAATAAACCTCAATGAACCCTGAATCCTTGCAGAAACTACCCCACAAACATCCAATGCCGAGTTGTTCCTGCTCTCTGCGCTGAACGAGTAGCATCATCCCCACAAGTCTCCCGGGATCACCATGATGAAAACTGAAGAGGCAAAAACATCCACAGCAGCTGCAAGAAAAGCTCCCTACGATACCGAAAGTCAGCAGCCATCTGAAGCAAGACAGCCCATCGATTTAACTGAATCCGTACCCACTGTAAGTAGGGATTGAACCAATATGGTGACACTTTCAAAAGGTAAAGAGAAAAACATTCTGTAGCCAGGTATACGCTACCTTATCACACAGAATCAGAGCCATGATCCGTGCACAGAAAGAACCCACAGCGCAACCAGAGTCACTAGCTAGCCACTCCCAGCCTAAAAGGCCATCTGGTTGCAAACACTAGGCACATAAAATATCAACACTTCAGTCCTTGAAAGCATCCAAGAATGTTTTTGCTTCTTTTGCAGTTGTAAACAGCAATGTGTTTCCCTGATGAAACACTTTTAAATGTGCTGGAAACTGCAGAGAGAAGTGCACTTCACGCTGAAATAGCTGAGTGCAATAGGGTGAAAATGTATGCTGGGCTGCATGCACCTTCGCTGAAAAGTCCAGGAAAAGGAGCAACTTAGAGGTACCATATTTTTGATCTGAAGCTTTGCGGGAAGTGGCCAAAATCTTGACTTTGTCAGTATAACTAAGATATTTTACAATCACTTGCCATGGTCTGTTGCCATCTGGCACTCCTGTGCCGAGTTGATGTGCATGCTTCACAAGGATTTTCCTGTCCTTTATTGAGATTTGTAGCTTCGGGCAGCCAACGCTTACAAAAGGTGACCAACTCCTCACCTTGAATGGTTTCCAGGACCTCGACAATGCGGAGATTATTACGTCAACTTCGGATTTCCAAATCGTCTAGTGTATCTTCCAACAATTTGTTCTTGCGGGTAAGATCATTGACCGTAGTGTTGAGAGAGGTGATGCGATCTTCCTGGTCACTCTATGGCTGATCTTGACCAAAGAGATGTGATAATTATTCACCTTGTCGCGAACTTCCTCAACAGAGGCTTGAAGCTTTTAGAGCTGATCTGTGATTGCTGCTGACACCGTATGGGTTAGATCTTTCAGCACCGTTTCCGATAGGCCTTCCATGGAAGGTTCAGGGTCAGGCGCCATTTTGTCCTCCAGGCCCACCACGTTATCCATGCCTCTACATGATCTATTTGCCATCAGTGGCGATTCAACCATCGGAAACAAACAATCCAGGTGCAGCCAGGTGAACAACAATAAATGCTCGAAAATAGGGTAGAGGGCTAAAGAGAAAATTGCAGAAAGGTATATAGAATCAGGCGATCCCAAGGGAGCAGGGTTGAAGAGCATCCTCTCAGCCCAGCATCATAGCCACACCCCCCTGAATTGAACATGTTTTGATACATAAGTGTAACAGACACTCCATTTCCATTACCAATAAGTCCTGGGTATTCCCTAGAGAAGGAGGGGAGGAACCATTCAAATGCAGTCCCTCCCTATGATGGAGCTAGAATGACCAGCCCCTTTCAGAGGTTTTATAGCTGCACTCCAAAAAGGGCTCGGGGGGCAATGTGAGTTGATTTTGAAGTCAGTGGAGGTGTTTGGAGTTTTACCTGTTTTGAATTTTTGGGCTCCAGCAAACCCTGCATGGAGTCTGTGAGTTGGATCAGGGATCTGCCTTTCTGTTCTACTCCCTGGTGGGGAAGTTCTGCATCCCAGGACTATTTTGAGCTTTTGAAGAGACTTTAATTTGTAGGAATCCTGATGAACTATTGTGTACCATTAGGCTCAGAGCACGGGGAACCCTGTGTCTGAGGTTGTCCAGGTTAGGGAAGGCCTGCCCCTCTACACCCTCATAGAAGACAGAGTAGATGACCTAATGCCAGGATTTTCTGGTGCTAATACCAGTTTGGGAAATACAATTTTTGTAAGAAGATCTGGAAGAAGTTTTGCCTGCTCCTTTGAAGGAGCAACCTGAGCTGCTGTTCCAGCCTGGATCCCTCCCATCATGGATTCATCTGAACCAAAAGAATACTGAAACCCAGCTAACTATGAGTAAAGTAATAATTAAAAGCACTGAGGACACCCAACAGAGTCTTCACCCTGAGGAGAGAGAAGTTTAGACTTTCCGTGCAGAAACAATGATTTCTATTTTGCCAGTTTGGAAGGGGTGCCCTATCCATCTAAGTGATACCAGTTCCCACCTGGGGACTCTATTTTTTCCTAGTCCTGGAGGGTATAAGTTCCTTTGTTCTGGTGTAAGAGAATCCTACAAAGATAGATAAAAGACACTGTAATAGACAAAGGAATCCTGTGATGCTGAGGATTGAGTTTAAATTGTTCCATTTTCATCTGACTTTTGGCAACAGTAAAGAAGTTTAATTTTGGACACTAACCAAGTGTCTCTCATGTGATTGTTGGCACATACAGCACACACATTGAGGAAGCAGTGCTCCTCTCCCAGGAACAAAGATGAAGGCAAAGAGGGTCACCATTACTCACCCCGCCCCCCCCACCAACCAACAAAGGATCCTAGCCTTGGGGACAAGAAAAAGCCATGCTAGTGCTAGCCACTAGAGATTCCAACCCCGAAGAGTTTACAAATGTGTTTATGGTCCCAACAATGCAGGACAGGCACACCAGGATGGGGTTATATAAACTACAACAATATTCTCTCCTTGACCCTTGACCCTTTTCAATCCGGGTTCTGTCCATTCTACAGTACGGAGTCAACTCTTGTGCCACTGTGTGATGATATGCGATGGGTGAAAGGGGAAGCCACAGTATTAATCTTACTTGATACGACAGCCACAAAAGTTTGCTTAGAAATCTCCATACTATTGGAATGGGGGGGGGGGGGGCAAAATTCTGACAGGTGGGTCTCAAATTGTTCCTCTTAAACAAAATTATTCTGCTCCCCATCCACTACATTATGATGTCTTACAGGATTCAGTAGTACTGGTCCCATTTCTTTTTAATATTTATCACTGGCCCCTTGAAGATGTTCTTAGAAGTTTTGGGGCCAGTAATGATTATATGCTAATGATGTGCAATTAATTTTATCTGTTAGTCATCACTTGCGGACCCCTGGACAAGAAATTAGCTCTTGTTCAAGTGCAGTGAATGCTTCATGAAAGAAAATAAACTCAGTTTGAACTCTGACAAGACTGAGATATTGTGGATCAGTAAGTCCCTATTCCTGGACCCAAAACTTGTACTGACTCTGGATAATGTCATTCTCCTTTTAAAACCGTGTGTAGTTTGCGAGTTATATTTGACTCAAAACGAAAGATGAAGGCTCATGTTATTGCAACTGCAAATGATATCTTTTTGAAATTGTGTGCTATTAAGCTTTTAAAACCATATTGATCTGTGTCAGAACTACATACAATAATGCAGACAGCTGTGCTATCCTACTTAGATTATTTCAATTTGTTATATGCAGACCTCCCAGGGTGCTTAATGCACAATCTCCAATTGATTCAGAACATGGGGGCATGCATCATATCTAGTTATGCATTTAGGAACAGGATCATCCCTGTCTTACATGAACTGCACTGACTCCCTATAATATGGAGATGCAAGGGTAAGCTTTTGATCTTAACATTTAAAGTAATAAATGGATTGATCTTGTGCATATATATAGGCCTGGCTGCCAGTTGTGATCAATTGATGATATTCATCTTTCCATCCTTGCTCCAAAAGAGATTAAACTGTCTGAAGCTCAAAGCAGGGCCTTTTCAGGAATTGCACAAACTCTTTGGAATGCAAGACCAAAGGTGGTGAGGGATGAAAAGAATTACTTGCTTTTCAGGAAAATGGTTAAAGCCTGGATTTTTAACCAATCTTTTTTCTAAAGTCTCTCTTCTGTTTATGCTGGTTTCTTGTTGATCTTATACAGGTTATTATAATGTCCTTCCTTTTTTAAGTGAATATCTTCACTTTTATGATTGATTTTGTTGAATGTTTTTACTTATATATTTATTATGTACTTAATTGTTTATTATACACTTTGTTTCATTTTATGTATTTTATTGGTTATGATAAAATATTTTATTGGCGTATGCTGTATACTAATTTGATCAGAGTCTGGGTAAAGACCTGCATCTTGAAACTCACAATGCATCCTCTTCCTAAGCCCTTGAAATAATTTGTAAGTTAATATAACAGTCCCCCTTGGGGGAAGAGGGGCCAGCTTCCCAGCGCTGGAGAGCACTAGATCACTCATTCAGGGTCGGGAATACTGCCGCAGAGCCATTGAGAAGGTTACACAGTCCAAAAAATATAAAGAAAATAAGCAGTCCACTCCAGATACTGTGTTCCAAGCAGAAAGAAAATGTACTGAGAAAAAGAAAGCTTCAGCAAAATTAAAGTTCAAAAAATACACAGGAAAATGAACAGAATGATTTTCAGAACCTTAAAATCACTTAATGCAGACACTTCACTGATAACACTACACTTTCTCCCAAAGGCTTTCCATAGTCTATCCCAAAAGAAAAAGCTATAAAGTCTTTCTTGATGTTCTCCATAGTACTCACAGACCAGCACAACTGGCCAAGGACAAATCCTTCCACTTGGTTTAGGTGGTTAGGAATTCCTGGATAACCCTTCCTACTTGCAAAATAATTCTTCTTTCTCTGCTGCTCCACAACTGTTCCTCCAGTTGAGGTCACAGCTCCTTTTTGTTTCTCCCTGGCACCCAACAAAACTCTCTCAACACTCTCCTTCAAAACTCTCAGAAAACTCCCCAGACTCCTCTGAGTGCCTCATGGACAGCACTTTTATATTACCTCTCAAACCCATCCCTTTTGGGTATGAACCATACCTTAGCTCACACCTCCTTCAAGCTCCCATTGCTGGAAAATTCCTCATGTTACCAAATAGTACACTCTTATGAAACCTATGGGGGCGGAGGAGGGGTTGCATGAAAATGTTAACACCTTGTCAAAGGCAGGTGTTAAATTTTTGGTTTTAGCAAGTGTGTGCTATATAGTGGGATAAGGAAAGCAAAATCTTCTATTTAGCTAGTACCCACTAAAGCCAAATTTACATTTGACATTTCTTCATTTTTTATGCACGTACTTCTTAATTTTATCATGCATATGCTAACATCTTTTGGGACGGGTTTAGCCTTGGAGCATAGGATGTTATTCAAAGTACATGCATTTTATTTTTGTCTTATGAGTATTACAGATATTGGATGTTTTGTTGATTGTTTTATTTGACTGTTTTACATCACTTTGGATGATTTATTTAAATCAGTAAGGCAGTTTATAAATAACTTTTAACTAAATAAACAGACCCTTAAGCCTCTACTGTTGTGTCTGTGGACCCTTGGACTGGGGTGAGATTGGCTCAACCTACGGGGTGGGGCCCTTCAGGTTCTCACTGCCAGCAGGCAGACCCTGGTGTGGTTTCTCTCAGGTTCAGCCTTTGGCTGCTGGGGCCAGCAGAACTTAAGCAAGGATCTCTGGGAGAAGGTGAGGAAGTGGAATCCAGAGCCAAGCTAGAGTCAAAGGTGGGCAGCTAAAAGTTGAGAGGAGGGTCCAGGCAGAGGTCAATACCAGGAATCTATCAGAGGAGCTAAGAGAGCAGGAAGCAGAGCAGGAACATGATCAGGCTGGGCAGACTAGGCATAGAGCATATAGAAAGGCATGGTTTAATGGAACACAGTCAACATGGATTTACCAAAGGAAAGTCTTGCCTCACAAATCTGCTTCGTTTTTTTTGAAGGGGTTAATAAACATGTGGATAAAGGTGAACTAGTAGATGTAGTGTATTTGGATTTTCAGAAGGCGTTTGACAAAGTCCCTCATGAGAGGCTTCTATGAAAACTAAAAAGTCATGGGATAGGAGGCGATGTCCTTTCGTGGATTACAAACTGGTTAAAAGTTGTTGATGTTCATGTTGATGTTAATGTTGATGTTAATGTTTTTGCACCATCGTTTCTTGTAAACCGATATGATATGATTGGTATTATGAATGTCGGTATATAAAAGTCCTAAGTAAATAAATAAATAAATAAATAAATAAAAGGCAGGAAACAGAGAGTAGGATTAAATGGTCAATTTTCTCAGTGGAAAAGGGTAAACAGTGGAGTGCTTCAGGGATCTGCACTTGGACCGGTGCTTTTCAGTATGTTTAAATCCTATGTTTAAATCCTAGCTACTTTTCACTGCTCCAAGTTGTGTAATTCCCTTGTTTTATTGTAACTGCAACGTCCTGTCAGCACCTTGTTAATGTTTTATTATTATTATTATTATTATTATTTATTTTTATCTCACTAATACTTTGTTCTTTCAACTTTTGTTAATTGTAAACCGGTATGATGCGATATCCATTGCGAATGCCGGTATAGAAAAACGTAAAATAAATAAAAAATAAATAAAAATATATATATAAATGATCTGGAAAGGAATATGACGAGTGAGGTTATCAAATTTGCGGATGATACAAAATTATTCAGAGTAGTTAAATCACAAGCGGACTGTGATACATTACAGGAGGACCTTGCAAGACTGGAAGACTGGGCATCCAAATGGCAGATGAAATATAATGTGGAGAAGTGCAATGTGTTGCATATAGGGAAAAATAACCCTTGCTGTAGTTACATGACGTTAGGTTCCATATTAGCTACCACCCAGGAAAAAGATCTAGGCATCATAGTGGATAATACTTTAAAATCGTCGGCTCAGTGTGCTGCAGCAGTCAAAAAAGCAAACAGAATGTTAGGAATTATTAGGAAGGGAATGGTTAATAAAACGGAAAATGTCATAATGCCTCTATATCGCTCCATGGTGAGACAGCACCTTGAATAATGTGTACAATTCTGGTCACCACGTCTCAAAAAAAGATATAGTTGCGATGGAGAAGGTACAGAGAAGGGCAACCAAAATGATAAAGGGGGTGGAATAGCTCCCCTATGAGGAAAGGCTGAAGAGGTTAAGGCTGTTCAGCTTGGAGAAGAGACAGCTGAGGGGGGATATGATAGAGGTCTTGAACGAGTATATGTGAATCGGTTATTTACACTTTCAAATAATAGAAGGACTAGGGGGCATTCCATTAATTAGCAAGTAGCACATTTAAGACTAATCGGAGAAAATTCTTTTTCACTCAACGCACAATAAAGCTCTGGAATTTGTTGCCAGAGGATGTGGTTAGTGCAGTTAGTGTAGATGGGTTCAAAAAAGGTTTGGATAAGTTATTGGAGAAGAAGTCCATTAATGGCTATTAATCAAGTTTACTTAGGGAATAACCACTGCTATTAATTGCATCAGTAACATGGGATTTTCTTAGTGTTTGGGTAATTGCCAGGTTCTTGTGGCCTGGTTTGGCCTCTGTTGGAAACAGGATGCTGGGCTTGATGATCCCTTGGTCTAACCCAGCATGGGTTTGATCCATAAAAAAAAGTGCTACAGTGAGACTGGGGTATTATTCCTGAAATTAACTATTTTAGAGGACACTAGTAAACACTGAATACCAACAGCCAGTAAGAGAAAAATCTTTAATTTTTATTATAAGACTAGCTGTATCCGGCCACGCGTTGCTGTGGTTCAGTCTGGTTAAATGGAAAAGAAAGAAAAGAGAAAGTGCACATTTCGAATATGGTTAATTTCACAATGCTTGTGGGTATACAATATTTTTTTGTTGTTCCATTGTCTGTGCAGATGTAGAGATTGTCTGGTTTGCCTACTCTAGAACATGCAACATATAATTGTCCATGTGAGAAGCAATCCGTATCTAGATGTAAACCGCATAATTCTAGAAATGAAAAAGAATGAAAAAAGAAAAAAAAAAACTATACTCACTATGGGGTAGATTTTCAAAAAACGCGAATAGGCCTACTTTTGCTGGCGCATCAGGCGCAAGCAAAAGTACGCTGGATTTTAGTAGATACGCACGGAGCCGCGCGTATCCACTAAAATCCTGGATCGGCGCGCGCAAGGCTATGAATTCTGTATAGCCGGCGCGCGCCGAGCCGCGCAGCCTACCCCCGTTCCCTCCAAGGCCGCTCCGAAATCGGAGCGGCTTTGGAGGGAATCCTCTAACGCCCTCCCCTCACCTTCCCCTCCCTTCCTCTACCTAACCCACCTGCCCGGCCCTGTCTACACCCCCCCCTTACCTTTCTCCAGGGATTTACGCCTCCCGGAGGGAGAAGTAAATCCCCGCGCACCAGCGGGCCTGTTGCGCGCCGGGATGCGACCTGGGGGCGGGTACGGAGGGCACAGCCACGCCCCCGGACCGCTCCGGGCCGTAGCCACGCCCCCGTACCCGCCCCCAAAACGCTGCTGGCACGCCCCCTAAACGCCTCAACGACCGGGCCCGCCCCCAACACGCCCCCCTCGGAGAACCCCGGGACTTACGCGAGTCCCGGGGCTCTGCGCGCGCCGGTAGGCCTATGTAAAATAGGCTCACCGGCGCGCAGGACCCTGTTCACCTAAATCCGCCCGGTTTTGGGTGGATTTAGGCGAGCAGGGCTCTGAAAATCCGCCCCTAAATGAATGGTATGTTAAGCGACACAGCTCAATTCCAATGCAATGTCACATGAAATAATTAAATCAAAATGAAAATAAATCGAAATCTATGAAAATTCAATTTAACAATGCAATCGGAAACATTGAAATGGATTCGTAAAATATTTAGTCCAAGCCGTTAAGCCCATTAAAACAGACGAGATTTTTGTCTCCTCTACTCCTACATCTTTGCTCTGCTCCGCTCCCCCCCCCCACCAGCACCACAAAGGGCCAGAGGCGGCGGCGGTGGTAGGAGCTGCAGCGGTGGCCAAGAGGGATCTCGCGAGGCGTAATGGTTCTGCCATCCCAACTCCCTCCCCCCTTCCCCGGTGGCAGAGGGACAGGCTCAGACCCCTTTCACGCTATCCTTATAGCCCCCAACTCCTTTGCTCTCCCATTCCCCTGTACACTGAACCCCTTCCACTGTAACCTAGAAGTGGAGAGCTGGGGGGGGTAGAGAATCTCTCTCTCATACAGCCCCCTACATAGGCTTCCTCTCTCTCTCTCTCTTGCACATATACTCCCCCTCTGTCCCTCACACACGCACGCCCAATCCCTCTCACACACATACACAATCCCTCACGTAGTCTCCCTCTCTCTCTGGCACTCACACTTGCATTCAGCGCACATTTCCAAACTTCTCTCTCACACAGTAAAAATGGGCGGGATTTTTGTCTCCTCTCCCCCCCTAAGTCTTTGCTCTGCACTCGCAATAGCTTGCAAAGTTCCCATGCCAGTTGTGCCTGGGAGAGAGAGGAAAACACTCCACCCCCCCTCCCTCGCAAAGGGCAGGCGGCAGGCACTGCAACAGATTTGGGACACATTGCCTAGCTTACTTTGCTCTTTCTGGCAGACCTGTGCCTTTAAGAAATCCAATTGGGGGCTTGAGAGGGAGGAGGGAGCAGGGCTCTGGCTTTCACTTTCGTCATGGTGATTTGCTAGGAGTGGGCGTGGAGCGATGTCCATGTAAACTCTTCCCGTGGTGGCTGAGACCCACGGGCGTGCTGACAGCACTGCCTCCCCCCTCCCCCCCCCACCCCGAAGTTGCAGGATATTTACTTGGCTTCTCCTTATCTGCGGGACTCAGGGGGCGGGGGAGGAGGGCGAGCTGTTCTCTGTTCAGCTCTTTGCGCTTTGGCTGCTGCAGGCTGCAGCTGCTTGTGATCTCTTCACAGACGCTTTCTACTGCATTTGCTCTGCTCCGGCCATCCCAACTCCCTCCCCCCCTTGCCCAGCAGTGGACGGACTGGCTTGGCGACTCTTCTACCCTTTCCTCCTCCTGTGTGTAACTGTCTGGCAGTCCCTACTCCCCCCCCCCCTTCCCCAGTGGGGGAGGAATGGGCTGAGCCATTTCTCGGAGCGGCGACTCATCTGCCCTTTCCTCCTCCCCTCTGTGACACCCAGCATGTAGCGCAGAGCTCAATGGTCAGCACATGCGCGGTAGAGCTGCTCTCTACTGCGCATTTGCGGGCCATGAGTCAGAGCCCATTTATATTGTAGATAGTGTGTGTTGCTTGTACGTCCAACAGATGGCGCTGTTTTTTCCAAAAAAGCATGTTTTTACCTGTCACAGGTATGACATCTATATAATATAGGTATATAAAAACACGCGCATATTCGAATGCAACGTTGTGTCAAAATTTCAAAGCAATCAATGAAGAACTTTCGGAGATTTAAGATTTTGAACAAACGAACATTTACATTTTTATTTATATAGATATTTTATAATAAGGAGCAGTGCAGCTTACCAAACAATGCAGAGTAAACCCCAGGTCAGAATTCCCAAGCTGTTTAAGTCAGTTAAATATGTCACTGTTCCTAAATTTACATACCAATGTTTGCATTTTCCAATGGGTTAAAATTCTTATTTTATCTCAATAATACTAATAAGACTGCATTCTTGTAAGTCATATGATTTCTTGTAAGTTGAGCCCGGAAGGCAAAAATGAAACTTAATGCTGACCTTTGACATACTAGTTATCATTTGGTATCCTTTTAGCATTTCAGTAGCATTGGCATGTGCTATTATTATCTTTCTGTTTCTTCACTCCCACTGACTAGTCTACCTTCACAGAGAAACCCCTCAAAACATCCTTACACTATAGCAGCCAAGCAATACCTGTGAGATAGTTGTCTGAATGGAGCCAAGACAAGAGAAGTAGGCAAGTAGATAGGACAGAGGACCAGTCAAATTAAAGCATCTTTTTAACTAGCTTACAGCTGGCACTTGATGATTTAATGTTTTAGCTATGTATGTATTTATGTGCACTGCTTAGAATTGTGTATAATGCAGCATATACTGTATATATGTTCATAAATAATAGATAAGTGATGATGATGTTCTTCCACTGAAAAGTCTGAGCATGTGCAAAGAAACTCCATTTTCTCTGTTGGATTTCACAGGGAAAGGTTATCTTTTTGAAATATGTTAGAGTCAGAGAAAAGGTTCTTGAAAAGAAGGAGAGAGAAGAATTTTAACAATGACAAAGGGCATTTTGTTATCTTCACTGCTACAGTCACATTGCTCTCACTTTGAGAGAGAGGGGTGGGGGTTCTGGAGCATAGTACTGCTCACTGGGGCAGGGTACTGCTTATAGTGCAAACTGCAGAGATAGAACAGAAGAGCAAACTTGCCAGTTTCTTTTCTGTCTGACAATTTTTTGTGTGTGCAAGAGGAGTCAGTTTTCAGTGTATACACATATACTCTGTGTGTGTGTGTGTGTGTGAGTGTTCATGTGTGTTTGAGAAAGAGATTGAGATGGACTTTTTATACAGACTGAGTCTGTGCCTGCTAAGCACTGAAGTGAACTCAGCTTGTCAGCTTAATTGAGTGTGCATGACAGTCGGTATTAACGTGGTTTTGGTGAGTGGTACAGTACAGCTATAAAATATATCATTACATCAAACCCCCAATTCCAATCATGCCACTGACAGCAAAGGGAAGAGGATGGAATAGCAGCAGACAGAAGAATGCAGGGGCAGAAAATTGGGTGTTTCTGCAGAGCCAGCCCAGCCTGTCAGATGTGCAAGCAGTAGTAGTAGTAAGAATAAAAGATGTTCTCCCCCTAAATTTGAAAAAGACTTTTTTATCCATAAAAAAATCAGAAATGGAAGTCAGCTCAAGCCATAAGAAATTAAATTGGAAGACCATGTGCAATAGCCACTTGTTCTTCTCCAGCTTGCTTTGAAGATGTCAAAAGGCAGGAGAGTCATCTGAGGCTGACATTAGCATGGCAGAGGCAATGACAAGGGCAGCAGAACTGTAACACCCAAAACCAGCAGTGTTCTCCTTCATAATTAGTGCAATGCAGCCACCCACATTGTCAAGAACTCCCCAGGCTCCAAGTGAAGGGCAAAGGGCTCCAATCAAATTGATACAATAAACAGATACAGGGAAAAGCCAGAGGAAATCATTGGAGGAAACCTGATGTAATTTCCATATAGCATTATTTGGGCAGGGGCTGGTATTTCCTTTATGCCATTTTTTGGACTGCCATACTAGTGGCATAGTACACACCATTACATGTCCATGCCTCAGGTAATGGAGGCAGTATTTGCAAAAACTGATTCAGAAGAAGAATCATGATCTTGATTCCCTGAATCACAGGATATTGAACAGCTAGTGGCTTAAGAAAATTTGGGCCATTTTTGGTTTGTTGCAAATGGTGCCAGTCACACCAGAGGAAGGTGCCAAAGTGACATTACTTTGGCATCACTCTCCATTCAAACAAGTGCATCACTCTCCATTCAAACAAGTGCTAATCTTTTGTCACCAAATCAATAGCAGCACAGGAAAAGCCAAAAAAGCCAAAGGATAATCAAGAGGCACCATACTTCATAAAACAGGCATATAAAATGAAATATTAGCAAACTAAGACACGAATGGTTCAAATACAAACCCCCACCAATTTTCTCATTCATTTACCTCATCATAAGTACATTCCAAATAGTAAGGGTAACACTATTTTGGAGAAGGTTATTGCAAGACACTCAAGAAAGACCAATCTTTTTATGAATTTTTTAAAACAATTTTCTTCAGAGAATAAAGCCCAACATCAGCTGGCATTTCATTGACCATAACTGCATCAGGGGAAAATGAGAAAAATCACTTTGCTCAAACATGGTGCTCCCATCAGACACTACAGCCTCATCACCATTCTCAGCATCCATGGGTATTGTCAATATGTCATATCTCAAATAAAGCTGACATCCTGACATCATACGCACATGTTCATATCATTTGAATGACATCATCTATTCCATCTTCAACTGTCATTGTCATTGCTGTTACAGAATATAGACCAAATAATCTGGCACTTATCATGAACTGAAAAACAATAAATACTGTATATGGGTTAGATAGAAGCCACACAAAGCAGGATAGGTCTAATCCTGTATTTAGACCCATCAGTTCAATCATGTTCAACTGGTGGATCAAAAATTGTTCCTGTTGTAACAACTTCCTGTGAAAATTACCCCCCATGCCAACTGCTTAATGGGAATTCAATAACAAAAAGACGTAAGTCCTCAAAGAAAACAAAACAAAATGAGTGATTGTGATTTACAAAATGAATAAACAAAGTAAAACAAAATTTTTGCCTCTGCAAATCCCCATTAACTAGCTGTTTTCAAGTTCAACTGATCTTAAATACGTTGCTGCTGCTGTTGGTTTTTCAAGTTTTTATTTACTCTGATTTACTTATGGAACTTGTGTTCCTAATCTTTTATGCTCTTGTATAATTGTATAAAGCTCAATAAAAAAGGTTTAAGACAGAAAGAAGGGGTGGAAGGACTAAACCTTGAGGCACATCAATCTTCAGTGGTTGCCCCGTTGGACTTTTCTTTACCAGTGTGCAGAATGAAGCAACAGTTATAGAGATGAGTTCTCAGAAAAAGTGCATCTCATGCTTATCGGATATTTTTAGGAGGCATTTCAGAGTAAGACCACATTGCCAGAGTGTATCTTATACTGCAGATAGGTTGATGAAAACAATCCCACATTCTTGCCCTTCCTTGAAAGCAGTCTCTGTATTCACAGTGAGGACAGAAAACTGGCCAATGGCGTAGCAGCTTTAGAGTCAAGCCAGGGAGCTGAGGGGGGGGGGGAGGGGTACAACAATAGGTTTCAAGCCTAAAGAAGCCCCGGCATTAGTTTGAACCTGACTGAGAGAAATCTGATCAGTTTATAGCTACCTGGATCATCTGGTTGCTTATTTGGTTTAAGGATAGCCACAACTTGTATGCTGCCAGTTTTTAGAAATTTTCAGCTGGTTCAGGAATATTCAGCTAGTTTAGACAACTGGAGAAGAAATGTCAAAGCTAGGAAAAGATATTGTCACTAACATGGATGAAAAATTCTGGGCGCAGAAAATCTCTGTCTGAGAAAACTCATTGCGTCAACCACCTTTGGGAATTGTAACTTGATGCAAAGGTTTAAATCTGCAAAGGAAGAGATCCAGGCTTTTTTGAGCTTAGAATTGACATGAAGAGGAAAGTTATATTCTGGTCCTGTAAACTTACCATTCTTTATATGACATCTTGCAATGTTATTACTCATTACTGGAGCTGGTGGACATTGTTGGTTATTACCAGTAAGGTGGTTAATAGTAGACTGCTTTCCTGCTGGAATGAGTAAAGTTGATATTATTTGTAACAGTCTGAATCCATTTTACCTGTGTTAATATGATTAAGAAGTATTGTGGTAGCATCATAACTTTACAGTAATGTGGATGTAAATTGATGATGTATGGTCAGTTTCTCACATTCAGTGTCTCACAAGTTCAGTGATTATTAGAGTGTAGAATTTACTCTAGTCATTATCAATATGAGTTGATTGATTCAGGTAAAATGGTGATAATTTTAAATGAGCCTGCTTTAAATTAATTCCAGTTTGCTTTTGCAAAGATTCAAAATGCAGCAGAGATACTCAAAATGGAACTAACAAATCATAGATGGTGAGAAAATAGTCAATGCTGTGAGTGTGGAAAAACATTGTTCATACTTCTAGTGAGAAAAGTTGTAGAAGTGGAGGCTTTTAGGGGTGTGTAGTCAGAAAAAATTTGTTGTTCTTTTTGTTTTGTTTCATTTTTGTTATTTGATTCTTTTTTTTTCATTTTGATTTGTTTTAGTGCACACTGAATTGAGTTAATGCGCACTAAATTGCATTAGTGCACACTGATTTTAGTGCATACTAAAACAAAGACAAAAAATACACGCACATTCCTAGAGGTTAATCTTAACAAAAATCAAGTCCTTGTTGGTGTCAGTATCCTAGCTAGCTGAATATTGCTTGGAATTATAGAAGAGAATGGTGCCTGCTAAAGATGCCCAGGTTACAGGAGCTTCAGTATCTGGAAAATCATGCCTATAGCCCCGCTCAAGGTGCTGGCAGTTGAAGTCTCCAGAGTAAATCACTGGATGGGACTAGACAAGGATATTGGTAAATGCATTATTTGGAATCTTATAAACATTAATGATAATGATGCTATCAATGAGCCTTGCAGTCCAGAAAAGCTGATTGATACAGAGGCAAAATAACCACTATTTGGGACATAATACAAGTTTTGACAAAAGTGACAATTCTGTAGCATAAATGGTGATATGCATCAACCAGAATGAAACCACAATACACACATTCTTATCATTGGTTGTGTGTTTTTCTTAAAGAAGAGTCCCCACTGCTGAGTGCCACTGAGCAAGTTGTTGAATGATTTCAAACATAGTTAACATAAGACCTTTGACAATGAGCTGGAGAACCCAAGGATTACTTGAATCCAAGATGATACCTTGATTGTGATTAGTTTTCATGATGTTTTAGTCTTGATATTGAGTTGAGAGCATTTAGCAGTCAGAAACGTTTCTGGGCCAGTTCAGCCATGTGGAGGATCTGGATTTCATTCCCAAATCAAGTCTTCCTTTCTCCAAGCTTGCCAAAACTGAGCATACTATAGGGGCAAGCATTCATAGCCCTTGGGAGGAGAGAGTCCCAGTCATTGCACAACAGCAACATCTAGTGGCTGGATTTGGGGCTCATGCAGGGGTCCAGAAGAAACCCAAGTGCATGGCCTCTGGCCAAGAACTGTCACTGCAAAATCAATCAGCTCAAACAAGCAGAAAAGGTGAATAGGAAGAGCAGCAAACCAAGGGAGAAAGTTGGAAAGCTATGACCACAAATGCCTATAGTCTGGGCAATAAAATCCCAGACCTGCAGGCCCTAATGGTGGAGGCAGACTTGGACATCTTTGCATTTACAGAGACATGACTCACTAAGTCTCATGATTCAGATATGGCCCTCATGGGCAATAACTTATTAAGGAAGAACAAAGATGACAGGAAAGGGGGAGGAGTAGCTTTTCATCTCAAAAATCTATCCAATCAACTGAAATGCAAGGGAAGTGGGAGTAGAGAAGAAGTATTATGGATTGTCTTAAGAAAGAAGATGGTGCTTCCATTTACATGAGTATGGTCTACAGACCTCTGATTCAGAAAGAAGAGCTGGACAGAGATCTGGTCAAAGACATCCAAAAGTTGGGAAATTTTAATCTGCTGGATATAGATTAGAATATCCCTTCTGTGGAATCTACAAGAAGTAGAGAGACAGTAGATGTCCTTGAAGGGGCTCTGCTCAAATAAATGGTAATGGAACCCACAAGGGAGCATGTGATACTCAACCTAGTGTCTCTAATGTCCATGTAGGTGCCCATCTAAGTACCAGTGATCATCAGACCATATGGTTTGATATCATAAATAAGATACAGAGAAGTCAGCAGAGACCCAAGTTTTGAATTTCAAAAATACAGACTTTGTCAAAATGGGGATGTTCTTGGAGGAAGAACTAGAAAACTGGGAGAAAATGGGTGAGGTGGAACAAAAAGTGGGCCAATTAAAAGGAGCTATTACAAACGAAACAAATTTATATTAGAAAAGTAAACAAAAGTAAAAGGGAAAAAATACTGATCAGGTTCTCAAAGGAGGTGGATGAAACAAAGGCAAAAAGAACAGCGTTCAAGAAGTATAAAGGATCCCAAAAAGAAGAACACAGGGAAGAATATCTGTGAAACTGAGGGACATGAAGAAATAAATCAGAAAAACAATAGGTTAAGCTGAAGAAAGGATTGCCAAAGAGGTAAAGCAAGGTGACAAAACATTTTTCAAATATATCAGAGAAAAATGAGAGGTCCAAAGTGGAATAGTGAAATTGAAAGGTGACAAGGAGCAATGTGTGGAGAGAGACAACGAAATGGCAGAAATATTAAACAAATACTTCAGTTCAGTATTCACTAAAGAAAACTCTAGAGAAAGACTTTTCTGGTTGAGAAGACCAAAGATGGAGATGGGGTAGACGAAATTCCATTTACAGAAGAGAATGGGAAGAGATAGGAAAAGTGAAATGGACAAGGCCATGGGGACAGATGAGGTATATCGCAGGATACAGAGCAAGCTCAGAGATGTGCTGGTGAGTCCGCTGAAATACCTGTTCAATAGATCCCTGGAAATAAGAGTGGTGCTGTGTGACTGGAAAAGAGCTGCAGTGGTCCCATTTCACAAGAATGGTGGCAGAGAGGAGGCTGAAAACTATAAGCTGGTTAGCCTCACCTCGGTGGTGGGAAAATTAATGGAGATGCTGGAGATAGTGAACTGTCCACAATCCAATGGGTTGCTGGACCTGAGGCAGCATGGATTCACCAGGGGAAGGTCCTGCCAGACAACTCTGAATGAATTTTTAAATTGGGTGACCAGAGAATTGGATCAAGGAAGAGCACTCTATGTGATTTACTTCGATTTCAGCAAAGCTTTTGATATGGTCTCATGTATATAGTTATAGTTACAGTTCTATTGCTTTGCATCTACCCATTGATGTTTGTTATATGTAAGGGCTCCTCCCAAATGTTAATTGTATTTTTCCTAGTTCACTAAGTTATCTGTTACATGTAAGGGCACCGCCCAAAAGTTTTTGTTTATTGTGAACCGATGCGATGTGCGAACGGATATCGGTATAAAAGAGATGTTAAATAAATAAATAAAAATAAATGTAGGAGGCTCATGAATAAAATGAGAAGCTTGGGACTTGGCATTAAGGTGGTGGAGTGGACTACAAACTGGTTGACAAATAGGAGACAGCATGTATTGGTAAATGGAACAGACTCTGAAGAGAGAACCGTGTTAAGTGGAGTGGCACAGGGATTGTTTTGGGACCGGTTCTGTTTAATGTCTTTGTGAATGAATAATATTGCGAAAAGGATAGAAGGTAAATTTTGACTATTTGCAGGAGTAGCAAGAATAAAAAGTGATTTAAGAAAGCTTGAAGAATGGTCAAAGACTTGGCAGCTGGGATTCAATGCCAAGAAGTGAAGAGTTATGCATCTGGGGTGCAGTAATCCAAAACAGCTGTATGTGATGGGAGTTGAAAGACTAATGTGGATGGACTGGGAGAGGGACCGTGTGGTGATAGTGTCTAGTGATCTGAAGGCAACAAAACAATGTGACAAGACGATAACTAAAACCAGAAGAATGCTGGGCTGCATAGAGAGAGGAATAATTAGTAAGAAAAAGGAGTTGATAATGCTCTTCTACATGTCCTTGGTGGGGGCCTTACCTGGGGTACTGTGGTCAGTTCTGAGGACCGTATCTCAAAAGGATAGAGACAGGATGGAGCCAATCCAGAGAAGGGCAACCAAAATGGTATGGGGGCTGTATCGGAAAACATGAGAAGAGGCTGAAGGATCTGAATATGAATACCCTGGAAGAGAGGTGGTGCAAAGAAGATAAAAAAGAACTAGGCTTCACAATATGAAACTGCAAAGGCAATGACTCCGAACCAACGTCAGGAAATATTTCTTTACGGAGAGGGTATTGGATGACTGGAATGTCCTTCTGGAAGAGCTGATGAAGACGAAAACAGTAAATTAATTCAAAAGGGCATGGGATAAACACTGTGGATCCTTAAAGGCTAGAGTTAGAAATTAAGAAAAAGGTGCATGGAGAGTAACCAGCATGGAGTGGCAGCTACTACCCCTAACAGAATGCATGAGGATTACTACCCTTAACCAATTAGCTTACATGATTTTGATGCAATTGCAGCATCAATCTCCGCTTTGACAGAGGGGGGAGAAAAATGGTGAATTGGATTCAGATGACAGCCAACGATGGGCCCTGACTTTTATGGTCCAAGCCATGGTCCCTCCAAAGAATGACTAGGTGTGTGCAAATTTTTTTTCATGACAACAACACATTTTTTTAAACCAACAATTTTTGAATGCCAGTATTAGCATTGCATTTCTGTATATTGGACAAAGAAAAATGTATGTGAGCAACCATATAAATCCTGCGAGCAAAGCAACAAAATGTATGAGCAATTACTCACATGCTCAGCTTAGAGGGAACTATGGTCTAGGCTAGGGTATTGATACGCAGACATTAGAGAAAACGTGCAGGACTGCTTCTATAGCCAAGTCCAAAAGTACAGCACATTCAAGCAGCAGCAGCATTGAGGGGTAGATTTTAAAACAGCGCGCCTTCGCGTACTTTTGTTGGCACATCAGGCGCAAACAAAAGTACGCTGGATTTTAGTAGATACGCGCGTAGCCACGCGTATCCGCTAAAATCCTGGATCAGCGTGCGCAAGGCTACCGATTTCGTGTAGCCGGCGCGTGCCGAGCCGCACAGCCTACCTCCGTTCCCTCCGAGGCCGCTCCAAAATCGGAGCAGCCTCGGAGGGAATTCGCTATCGCCCTCCCCTCACCTTCCCCTCCCTTCCTCTATCTAACCCACCCCCCCGGCCCTGTCTAAACCCTCCCCCTACCTTTGTTGGGGGATTTACGCCTCCCGGAGGGAGAAGTAAATCCCCGTGCGCCAGCGGGCCGCTGGTGCGCCTAGACGCGACCCGGGGGCGGTTCCGGAGGGCGTGGCCATGCCCCCGAACCGCCCCTGGCTGAAACCACACCCCCGGGCCTGCCCCCAAAACGCCGCGTCCCGCCCCGAAAACGCCGCGCCGATCGGCCACGCCCCATCGGAAAACCCCGGGACTTACGCGAGTCCTGGGGCTCTGCGCGCGCCGGTAGGCCTATTGAACATAGCGCACCGGCGCACAGGGCCCTGCTCGCGTATATCCGGGCGGATTTACGCAAGCAGGGCTCTTAAAATCCGCCCCTATGTGAATTATCAGGAAGGTTGCTCCCTTGGTAAAAATGTTGCTAGCAGTAATTTTGTTATAGGTTTGACAATTGCTTGGTTTTGATTGTTACTATTACTACCCTTAACATAAGGCTTGGGGTGACCTACATGGAGCAGCGGTTACTACCATAAAAAACTTGCTGGGAATATTGGATGAATCATTTGGTCTTTTTCTGCCATCATTAGTATGTTACTATGTTACTGCAATGACTGGGCCATGAGAGTTCAGGGGGAATATAAAATAGGGGGAAATCCCCAGGCAGTTGTGAATGAGAGAGCTCAGGGTGCCAGATCCCAGCCCTGGTTTCCATCTGAGCTGGAAGTCCAAAGGAGCAGAAAGAAACCTGCAAGAAATCCCTCCTTCCCCCCAAAAAGAGAAATTTCCAGGGCTCTCGGATCCCCACACTGTGGATCACGATTGCATTTTCAGCAGGTTGCGTACCTCAACCTAAAGTAAGTAAGACAGCTAGGAGTTACTGTAGGAAAAGGTTCAAGTAATTTGTTGCATCTCTGCCATCAGGGAAGCAGGAATTCTGATCTAAGAAAGGACCATCCTGAGCAGATTGAACAGCTGTGCATTTCCATAATGCCTGCAAGAGTCAGAAATGCCAGTGTTTGGTTGTTTTTGCACTTGAATTAGTTGTTTTCATGTGCCATGTCCCAGTGATTGAAATAAATTACTTTTTTTTTTTAATTGCTAAGCAGGTGACCCATCAGTTGGCCCATGAATGTTCAGATTCTCAGAGGGTTTATTATTTCAAATAATTACTGCCATATGCAAGCGTAAACTGTTCTTTCAAACCTGAGTGAAAGGTTATAAGGGACTTTTTGAAAGAATTTCTATTAAAAAAAACACAAAACCTTCATGTTGTTCTTAAGGCTCTGATTTTCAAGTAAACTATCATAATGAGATCTTGATTGATTCACACTAGACCAGACATTTTTCTTGTTAAAAAAAAAAAAAAAAGGTAGAAATAACTGCATTAGGAGATAGAGGATGAAAGCAATCCTATTCAATAGAACTAAACAGGTTGCTACCACTTGTAAGGGTTATGTACAGTTTCATTTTACTTGTCCATTACACATTTAATACAAAGCCTGGCCATCGCTTTCTGTGCAGTATGTTCCCAGTGCATTCTGAGCTATTCCTCTTTCATTTTAGTTCTCAGTGTGAACTGGAAAGCAGATACACAAGGTGAGACCCAATAAAACCTTAAATGACTGAGAACTTTCTTCTACAGCCTTCTCATGGTACTTCCAGGCTCAGATTTAAGCACAGGCAACACAGGCAATTGCCCAGGGCACAAACCACAGAAAGCACCAAGTACCCGGGCTGAAGAAGGGCCGCTGGCGTGGCCCCTCCATTCATCCCCTCCAACCCCGTCTCTCCAGTCCTGCCTGTAAGGCTGGCCCTGGGAATTTCAGCCCTTCAGTACATTTCATCTTGAGTTTCATATCAATACATACAGAGCATTATTTGTTTAATGTATGTGCTTTCCCATTAGCGGCTTGTGAGTTACTTGTGATCAAATCTGTCCTCTGAATGCTCAGAATTATCCGCTAATAATTTACTATGCTCTAATCACTGATAAAATAAAACTATCTTTTGAAGTTCCACAGCCAAAAGAAAAATCAAACCATGCCGTGAAAAACAACAACAACAAAAAAAATGTACGTTTTATTCAAAAGGCTTTGCACTCAGAGAAGACAACCTTTTGAAAAGAAATGAAAAGACATCCACTGCTCTGCAACGGTTTGAAACATAGGAGAAAATGAAGGGGGGTTTTCTGTGTATAGTATTCAGACTCTCTTGATTGCACTGATATTGAGTTAAATGTATTGATACTTATGAGAATTTGAGAATGTTTATATCTACTTTAAATAAATATCCTTTGAGTAATGACCCTCTCTTCAACTTCCTCTTTATTTCTCCGCCTCCCCAAGCATCATGGTTTGTTCGTGATATTAGCCATGACTCATCACAGATGTCCAATTCTGATTAATGACCCCAGACCATATTATGGCCAGCTCTTCAGTTTAGTTGATGTGTATCTCATGGATGAAAAGATTTTTCTCTGAATAATGGTTCATAGAATATCAAATTGCAGTTTAGATGAGAGGGAAGCTGGCTTAAGTTCAACTCAGACAGAACTGGAGCTTTGCTGCTTGGCAGGAGAAAGTTTTACTGGACTTAATCTGATTTGAGAGAAGTCATGACATGCCCAGTTGCATGTGTAGCCTGGCTATGATTTGAATGTCACTGTGGGTGTTGAGAAACAGGCCCCTGATGTTGCCCAGAGCTTTTTATACTATCCCCACAGCATCTGGAGACTGAGTTGTATGCTCTCCAAGGCAGAATCTTAAACCAGTTATCCATGCATTTAAAGGCATGGCCACTTTTAGTATGCTTTATTTTAGTTAGTCAAACTTAGTAGTCACTTTTAACAAATAAAGATAGAAAAATTAAAGTTACTGACATCATTCCAGCATTCTGGAGTACTTATGCCAGGATTTTATGAATTTCATTTCTCTAACTTAGGGGTGTATTTTTAAAGCCCAAATGAGGATCTCATCTCTAGCTACCTCCCTATGAGACCTCCTAATGGCATTTCATTTATTTAACCTATCTGAGATATGGTTATGCATTTGTTAATTTGACTCAATAGCATTGGAATGATTTGGAAACAAGATTATCTACATCCTTCACTATTTTTTTGAAACATGCATATATAAATCCAACATTTGAACCCCCCAAATAGATTCAGTTTAGGTAGAGACATAGAAACATGGAAGATGTCAGCAGATAAGGACCAAATGCGTTGCGTTTGGCGGTCTGTGGGCCAACGCTGCCGAACGCCACACTTACCTCCAGCCCCAAGCCCAGTGGGAAGAATGCTGTTGCTGGGAAAGGCCCCTGAGAGGATCCACAGCAGGGTGCCATGCTCATGCTGCCTCTGCCCACTGCAACATTGGTCCTCACCTGCTGCACCATTCCTAGGCTCGCGTGCACCATACTCTGCCAGACTTAAAGGGACCACGGCGGGAAAGCCTCCTTGGCCCCTATGGATGACATCATCAATGCTGCCCTATATAAGGGCAGTTCCCCTGCTTCAGGACACCTCGGAAATAGGTCTACTACTTTGGTAGAGCAAGTTGCCTCAGCATGTTCCTGGTATTCGTTCTTGTGTTCCTGGTCTTCATTTCTGCATTCCTGGTCTTCATTCCTGTGGTCCTGCCTGACTCACGACCATGTCTGAACACTGCCTAACTCGACCACTGCCTGCCTCCGACTACGCCTGATCCTAGCTTGCCACGGACACTGGCCTGTGACCTGACTATCTCTCCAGACATTCAGTTCTTCAGCAGAGGCACCCACATAAGTCCAGCTAGCCCTGCACCCAAGGGCTTAACTAAAGGGGAATGAGGGCTGATGTAGATGAAGTTCCAGTTAGGTCTCTGCCATACCCAGCTCACCAGCTGATGGTGGGAACCTGCAGGGCTCCTCCTTGCAGGTTGCACCAACTCCACCTCAGCCCAATAGATTGCCAAAGCCATGGACTCGGCAGATGCCACCGCAGTCTCCAGTCCATTCCTGGGCTTGCCCATAGGCTCCAAAAACAGTAATGGTTCCTGCAACTATTGGTAGCTTCCATGAAGTGACTCACCACCTGACTGGATGCAGCATCAGCTTCAGCCACGCCAGTACAGCCAGTGGCATCGCCATCTGCGCCTGCTGCTCTGAGTCGCCCCCATCCTGCACTTGCCTACTCCACTTAAATATGCCAGGTTCCCAAACAGTGCCGGGGAGATTTAAAGCAATATTACATGCACTTCACCCTCCAAGCGGCAATTTTTCCTGATGACACAGTGAAGACCACCTTCATACTCTCCCTCCTAGTTAGCAAGGCTCTGGCCCAGGCCTCTCCTTTATGGGAATGCTTGGATCTGCTCCTCACAGACCTACAGCACTTCATTTCTGCATTTAAGAGTCTTTGATGAGCCTGGCTGGTTGGCTACCATGGGCTCCTACCTCCTGCACCTACGCCAGGGTACCTGGCCTCTGGCGACCGAACTTAACTGGAGGGAGGATTGCCGCCGCAGTATATTCCTGGAGGGTCTGTACTCTTGGATCAAGGTCGAATTGGCAGCACAGGAATTACCGGAGTCCCTGGAGGGCTTCATAGACCTGTCAGGGAGGAGAGACCGCCGGCTGCAAAAATAGACCAGGGAGGTTCATCCCCCTCATAGGCCCATCGTGCTGGCTCCTGCTCTATCCTCCTCTGCCCGCTCTGAAGAACCCCCAGCATCTTGGCCATGGCTGCCTTGCACCTGAGGAGAGATTCTGCCATCCGCAACTAGGCCTGCACTTGTATTGTGCAGACACAGGTTACCTGCTCACCCAATGCGCAATCAAGCCAGGAAATAGGCTCCAGTCTCAGGAATATATCCACTCTCTTCATGTAAAAGTACATGTGTACATGTGAACCAGTGTGATTCCACTGAATATGGGTATATAAAACATAAATAAATAAAATACTTGCACAACATGCATCCTTTTACTTGTAGATAGAATAGGCAATTTTCTAAAACCCATTTCCATGCATAAAACCCTGCTTTATGCATGGAAATGGCTTTGAAAATTGCTCTTTCCATTACAATCCTAACAATTCAGAAATACTTAAGTATTGACCTGACCCTGTTTTAAAGTTGGGTGCCATTAGATATATGCCCTTTATGTTAACTCAAAGTTTGTCACTTATCCAATACTTTTAGCAAAATAGTGATTTTCCCATTATGGAGGAGAGGCCTCTTTAAATATATATGTGAGAGTAAATCTCTAGGGGTAGTGTGCCCTGTTTCATATAGCAAAAGGCTCTAATCATATAATAAGTGTAAATCAAATCGTCACCATATCTAGTATGCAGCTGCTTTCTTCAAAAAAAGGAGCCCATATTTTAAGAACAACCTGATAAAAATCCCATAGTTCATAGGTAATGAGCTCCATATAATAAGTTTGAAAAAGTAAATTAATTCATGCACTTATATAGAGGGAGATGAGTTCAACTTCCAATGACATGCTATATTGCATCTACCGTAGCAGCTTCTAAAATGATTTATTAAAATTATACCTTTTTTGTGGGCAGAGCAAAAATCCCCAGAGTGTTTAAACCCAGGATCTAAAGGGAGATTCACCATCATAAAGTGATGTGTCCAAGATAAGATTTCTGCCCAGTATGTCATAATATTAGGACATGTCCACCATATATGATAAAAGGTCCCTCATTCTCCACATCCCAGTCAAGAAGGCCCATCTTGTTTTGTTTTTTTTTAATCAAATTTTCAATTACACATCAAGAAAACAATCTTGTGTAGAAAGCATATAACAGTAAATATTATATACACCAAACAAATACTCCCACATATCATTATGCTTTTAAAGGGAAGATTCTTACACAACCTTAGGAAATGCATCATATATATAAGAAAAAACAGGGCCTTATACGGGATTATTATGTATTTCTATTCGGGTCCAGCTGAAAGCTCTTAGTACTTTAGCCTTCCAACAGTGGAGAAGATGTTAATATCTTTGTAGAGTATTTTTTTAGAAACTTCTCCAACTGTTCAGGTTGAAATAATATATATGAAACGTTTCTATATTTTATGCTACATTTGCATGGATATTTTAAGATATGCATGGCTCCCATCTTTTGGACTTGTGATCTCAAATTCAAAAACTGCTTTCTTCTCAGCTGCACTTCTAGCCAGATCTGGGAATATCCCAACTTTTAACCCCAAAAATAATTCAGCTCAATTCCGGAAATATGATCTTAAAATCCAATCTCTCTCTATCAGATTCAAGGAGAAACATTACTATCAATGTTGCCAGCTTCACTTGCTCCATTTGGGAGGTTTAAATTATATTTGTTATATCCAATACTGGACTTTATAATACTACAGGTATCACCGGAGTCAACACTTGAAAGTCTTTTCCACTTTCTCTTTTTTCTTAAAGAAAGGTATATAATATACCCTAGATGTTGGGGGGATCGCCGCCTCAGGAATCTTCAATGTTTGTAAAAGATATTGTCTCCACATATCTCTTGGGGTCACAATGGAATCTTTTGGGAAATTTATTAGATGAGGAGAGGATCACCTTGTTGGTGGCTGAAAAGAATCAGTAAGTTTTTGCTTGGAACATTGTCTTTTTTTAAAGTATTGGGGCAAAGTTAACTATTTGGGAATATTATTTAGTGTGTTTGTGTGTTTGTGCTTTTAATAGTCAGTAAGGCAGCGAATAAACAGAAGTTAGACTGTTTGTATTTTTAAATAGTCAGTCAGTAAGGCAGCTAGTAAGCAGTAGTTAGTGTGTTTATTTTTTAAAGTCTGAAAGGCAGCTAGTAAGCAGAAGTTAGAGTGTTTGTATGTTAAAAACAAAAAACAAAAACAAAAAAAGAGAAAATTAGCCAAAAGCTAGAAATAAGCTAGGAGCAATGTATACCTAAGTAAAAAGGTTGAAAAGTTCAGTTCAGTTACTTAACTTGGAAAGGTGTTAAGGTAGTGTGCTTTGTTAATCAAGAGAGCAGTGAGTGTGATTTGTTAATCAAGAGAGCAGTGAGTTGAGGTAGTGTGATTTGTTAATCAAGAGAGCAATGAGTGTGATTTGTTAATCAAGAGAGCAGTGAGTCACTCTGGCTAACTAACTGAAGTTAGACTGTTTGTATTTCCCAACCCTCCCACCCCTCACCCACCCGCCCCTAGCTCATCCTTTAATTTATAGGCAGGTGCCACTTACAAAAAAACAAACAAACAAAAACAAAACTTATTGAGAGTTTGATCATTCCCCTGCAGACATATAGTGAATTCACTAATACATTTAAAGGAAGCTAATTAGACACATTCCTACTCCCATAGCAACCTAAAACTTAAGTAGAAACTGAACAAATTTGAGTTGAAGGCAGCAGTTCAGCAGCAAGAAGGGGGCTTCCCAGTCTTCTGCATTGAGTGTCATATGTATGATTTTTTTACCCACCAGTGAGAAATTCTACATGTGCATGCAATGCAAAGAGCTCCTGGCTCTCAGAGAACAAGTCCGATCTCTGGAGGCTAGAGTGGCAGACCTGGAGGAGCTGAGGCAGACAGAGAGGTATATAGATGACATAGTAGCCAAGTCCAAACTTCAGACTGGCAGCCCTGGTGCTGCTTGGAGGAAGAAGGTCTAATGAGTGGAGAGCATCAACCTGGTACAGCAGGAAAGGATCCTATAGCAAGGACCTGCTCTCCAGGTGATGCATTGTCCTTTCGCACTGAGGATATCTCCCCAAGGCCTACTGCCCAGGAGGGAAGGGTTATGTCGGCCGTCATAGTTGGTGATTCGATTATTAGGAATGTAGATAGCTGGTTAGCTGGTGGGCATGAGGATCGACTGGTAACATGCCTACCTGGTGCGAAGGTGGCGGATCTCATGCGCCACCTAGATAGGATTTTAGACAGTGCTGGGGAGGAGCTGGCTGTCATGGTACATGTGGGCACCAACATAGGAAAATGTGGGAGGGAGGCTCTGGAAGCCAAATTTAGGCTCTTAGGTAGAAAACTTAAATCCAGAACCTCCAGGGTAGCATTCTCTGAAATGCTCCCTGTTCCACGTGCAGGTCACTAGAGGCAGGCAGAGCTCCGGAGTCTCAATGCGTGGATGAGACGATGGTGCAAGGAAGAGGGATTCGGTTTTGTTAGGAACTGGGGAACCTTTTGGGGAAGGGGGAGTCTCTTCTGAAGGGATGGGCTCCACCTTAACCAGGGTGGAACCAGACTGCTGGCACTAACCTTTAAAAAGGAGATAGAGCAGCTTTTAAACTAGAACAAAAGGGAAAGCTGACAGTCGCTCAGCAGCACATAGTTCAGAGAGAGGTATCTTCAAAGGATACTAATGATGCATTAGAACTAAGGCATCCCGACAGTGAGGTTCCAATAATAAGAAAAGTAGTCCAAGTGCCTGTAACTAAAAACTCACGTGAGCTAAAAAATTCTAACTTATCCCTATCAATTAAAAAGCAGAATGAAAATACAAACAAAAAACAAACTGAAATGTTTGTATGTTAATGCCAGAAGTCTAAGAAGTAAGATGGGAGAATTAGAATGTATAGCAGTGAATGATGACATAGACTTAATTGGCATCTCAGAGACATGGTGGAAGAAGGACAACCAATGGGACAGTGCTATATCGGGGTACAAATTATATCGCAATGACAGAGAGGAGCACTTTGGAGGCAGTGTGGCGCTTTTTCTCCGGGATGGCATAGAGTCCAACAGGATAAACATCCCGCATGAGACTAAATGCACAATTGAATCTTTATGGGTAGAAATCCCTTGTGTGTCAGGGAAGACTATAGTGATAGGAGTATACTACCGTCCACTTGGTCAAGATGGTGAGACTGACAGTGAAATGCTAAGAGAAATTAGGGAAGCTAACCAAATTGGTAGTGCAGTAATAATGGGAGACTTCAATTACCCCAATATGGACTGGGTAAATGTATCATCGGTATGTGCTAGAGATATAAAGTTCCTGGATGGAATAAATTACATTTTTATGGAGCAATTGGTTCAGGAACCGACAAGAGAGGGAGCAATTTTAGATCTAATTCTCAGTGGAGCCCAGGATTTGGTGAGAGAGGTAATGGTGGTGGGGCCACTTGGCAATATTGATCATAATATGATCAAATTTGATTTAATGACTGGAAGAGGGACATTAAGGAAATCCACAGCTCTCGTGCTAAACTTTCAAAAGGGAAACTTTGATAAAATGAGAAAAATTGTTAGAAAAAAACTGAAAGGAGCAGCTACAAAGATAAAAGGTGTGCAAGAGGCGTGGTCATTTTTAAAAAATACCATTCTAGAAGCACAGTCCAGATGTATTCTACACATTAAAAAACGTGGAAAGAAGGCAAAATGATTGTTGTAGATCTGTTGCTGGATACTCCTGTTGGAGGAGGAGTTAGCAATATGTAATGAATATGTCTCCTGTGAAGGAGGAGTTAGAAAACTGTTATGCTCCATGGGCAGAGTTAGCAATCTGTAATGGAACTGCTCCTGAGGAAGGAGGAGTTAGCAATATGATATGCTCAGCTCCTGTAGATAACAGTCTGTTGGAGGTTAGACTGCAGAGCTAGCAATCTGTAATGAATGTGTTGTTGAAGACTCCTGATGGAGAAGGAGTAGCAATCTGATACCAGCAGAGTGCATGGAGAGGGCTCTCAGCTGTAGAGGAATGTAGATAGGTGGGTCCTTGGGCCGATGGCAGATGACAGAGCCCCCAGGAGGATATCCTGAGAGGGACCACCGGCTAGGCTTGGGTATGGAGACAGACACAGATAGTTCTTTTATTAGACAGGTTAGTAGAACCACCAGAGGTGGCAGTAGTGAGCTAATATGCCCGGCAGGGCTGAAGTCCCTCAGGTACTGGAACAGCGATCCCAGGGTTGCTGAGCTGTAGAGAAACTATAGATACTGAGTTGACAGGGTATGCTGTATACATAGCCAAAACTGGATGACAAAACTCACATAAGGTATTAAGAAGCTCAATAGCTGGAAATGGTTAGGCCCTCGAGGAGCGAGTACCTGGTTCCAGGGAAAGCTCTGAGAGAGCAATGGTAACTCACAAATGTCTGTATCTGTCATAGCTTCCAGTCAGTGGAGAATCTTCAGAGTGTACAGGAACATGGGCCCTCAAGGAGCGAGTACCGGTTCCTATCTGTAATCTGAAATAAAGAAAAGAGAGTGAGGCCCCCAAGGAGCGGGTAACCCTGGTAAGTCCGAGGAGACAGAGTAGCTTAGATAGCGAAACCCCTTGCTAACTTGATTCGTTAGCAAATACTGAGACCTTTTATATCGGAAGCAGATAACATCAATTCAGGGGGACGCCCCCGAGGTTCGCGCCCTTGTTGGTACATACATGGGAGCGCGCGCATGCACGCACCCTACATCATCAGACAACATGGCGGATCCGCAGCGTCATGCCGGTCTGAGGACACCGGAGGTAGACAGCATGAAGATGCCGTGGCGTCAAGCTACCCATCAGACCCGGAGGGAGTCGCCACAGAGGTAAAGAGGGCAGAGTGAGGGCGTCGAGCAGCAACGGACACAACGATTACCAGCATGGTTAAAAGGGGAGGTGAAAGAAGCTATTTTAGCCAAAAGATCTTCATTCAAAAATTGGAAGAAGGATCCAACAGAAGAAAATAGGATAATGCATAAGCATTGGCAAGTTAAATGTAAGACATTGATAAAACAGGCTAAGAGAGAATTTGAAAAGAAGTTGGCCGTAGAGGCAAAAACTCACAGTAAAAACTTTTTTAAATATATCCAAAGCAGAAAGCCTGTGAAGGAGTCATTTGGATCGTTAGATGATCAAGGGGTTAAAGGGGCACTTAGAGAAGATAAGGCCATCGCGGAAAGATTAAATGATTTCTTTGCTTCGATGTTTACTGAAGAGGATGCTGGGGAGGTACCCATACTGGAGAAGGTTTCATGGGTAATGATTCAGATGGACTGAACCAAATCATGGTGAACCTAGAAGATGTGGCAGGCCTGATTGACAAATTGAAGAGTAGTAAATCACCTCGACCAGATGGTATATACCCCAGAGTTCTGAAGGAACTAAAAAATGACATTTCAGACCTATTAATAAAAATTTGTAGCCTATCATTAAAATCATCCATTGTACCTGAAGACTGGAGGATAGCTAATGTAACCCCAATATTTAAAAAGGGCTCCAGGGATGATCTGGGAAACTACAGACCGGTTAGCCTGACTTCAGTGCCAGGAAAAATAGTGGAAAGTGTTCTAAACATCAAAATCACAGAACATATAGAAAGACATGGTTTAATGGAACAAAATCAGCATGGCTTTACCCAAGGCAAGTCTTGCCTCACAAATCTGCTTCACTTTTTTGAAGGAGTTAATAAACAGGTGGATAAAGGTAAACCGGTAGATTTAGTGTATTTGGATTTTCAGAAGGTGTTTGACAAAGTTTCTCTTGAGAGGCTCCTAGGAAAAGTAAAAAGTCATGGGATAGGTGGTGATATCCTTTTGTGGATTACAAACTGGCTAAAAGACAGGAAACAGAGAGGATTAAATGGACAATTTTCTCAGTGGAAGGGAATGGGCAGTGGAGTGCCTCATGGATCTGTATTGGGACCCTTACTTTTCAATATATTTATAAATGATATGGAAAGAAATAAGACAAGTGAGGTAATCAAATTTGCAGATGATACAAAATTGTTCAGAGTAGTTAAATCACAAGCAAATTGTGATAAATTGCAGGAAGAGCTTGTGAGTCTGGAAAATTGGGCATCGAAATGGCAGATGAAATTTAATGTGCATAAGTGCAAGGTGATGCATATAGGGAAAAATAACCCATGCTATAGTTACACAATGTTAGGTTCCATATTAGGTGCTATCACCCAAGAAAGAGATCTAGGCGTCATAGTGGATAACACATTGAAATCGTCAGTTCAGTGTGCTGCGGCAGTCAAAAAAGCAAACAGAATGTTGGGAATTATTAGAAAGGGAATGGTGAATAAAACGGAAAATGTCATAATGCCTCTGTATTGCTCCATGGTGAGATCGCACCTTGAATACTGTGTACAATTCTGTCGCCTCATCTCAAAAAAGATATAACTGCGATGGAGAAGGTACAGAGAGGAGCGACCAAAATGAAAAGGGGAATGGAACAGCTCCCCTGTGAGGAAAGACTAAAGAGGTTAGGACTTTTCAGCTTTTATTAGCATACCAATTAATCTAGTTCTAAAGGGCCATTTACTAATTAAATCCCACTCACTTTACCCAACACCCACCCACATCAATCCCTACATATTTTTATACAGCCATCTAATCTAACAACAGAGGTCATGTGTTAATTAAATTCCATGATAATTTAAGAAATGTGGGGAATTCTTGACAGAAATATAGTTATTCCATATAGAAAAAATAGTTGATACAATCCGATTTATTCAATATGGGTCTTTAGTCCTTAGAAAGAGTATCTGGAGTTTACAGATGTCTGGAACTTTCTGAAATGAAGTAGTTGATTCATCTTAAAGAGGACTTGACTAAAATTAGAGTCATCTTCTCTCATATACAGCATCCAGAAAAAAAATCTCCACACCTAAAAAAGGATCTGAAGAATCAGGAGTAGATGGCTTACAAGTAGGTTCTGGTAGGATATGGTAGTTGACACTTGCTCCCTCTTCCTCAAGATGATACCCATATAAAATACATTCATGGTATTGGAAACAGATGATACTCCAGAGAAAGCATCTGAAGTTAAAGAAAGGCAACAACTGTAAACAAAAAACAAAAGCCATGTTCACAAGATCCTGTAATAACAGAAATCTTCTACTGGGAGACTATTTTCAAAGGTATTAACTTGGGAGGCACATTAAGAAGGAAAAAAAGTTAAATACTTATCAGGATCCTTGGCTATCAGGAATACAAAAAAAATTCTTAGAATTACTGGAGAAAAAGAAGACATTCTGAAGTTATCATCATAGTCCACTTGTGGAGGGGGAAGGGGAGAATGCTAGGGTCCAGCCTGGAGAGGAGTTTAATCTTGGGGCAGAAAGGGGAGAGAGAGAGAGTATATGTGAGAGATTTGTGAGTCTATGGATGCCTGGTGAGAGAAAGTTCATACACCTACTGCTTTCTTACCTCTTCCCATCCTACTAATCTATTGTTAGGTTTTGTAGGTTTCATGGACCCTTGGCCTGAGGTTGGGGGTGACGCTACCTGAGGGGTTGGGCCCCACAGGTCCCCACTGTCGGGAGGCAAAGTTGACTGGAAACAAAAGCAATAGGACCAGAGCTGTGGCCCAGCAGAGAGAAGGTATAGAAGAACTACCTGTGTCATAGGCACGTGATCGCAGGCACCTGCACTGTAGCAGTAGTGCGGGGTGCCCCGAGGAGCGGTAACAGAGAGAGTCAGTTCAATGATATCACAGTGCTGGGCAGGTCTGGAGAGAGGATATACCAGAGGAAGGATCTCCAATGCAGAAGCGCGCAGGGCAGGCCCCGAGGAACGGCGAGTGCGGAGACAGGATCCCTGATGTGGTAACGCTGAGGCTGCCCCGAGGAGTGGGGAAGCATGGAGACAGGGTCTCTGGTATATGACGCTGAGACTACCCTGAGGAGCGGGGAAGCGTAGAGACAGGATCTCTGGTGTGGTAACGCTGAGGCTACCCTGAAGAGCGAGGAAGCGTGGAGACAGGATCTCTGGCATAGTAGCGCTGAAGCTACCCCGAGGAGTGGGGAAGCATAAAGGCAGGATCTCTGGTAAAGTATCGCAGCGGCTACCCCGAGGAGCGGGGAAGCGCGGAGACAGAGTTCCAGGAAAGGTAGCGCAGAGCAGGCCCCCGAGGAGCAGGTACCCAGGGCCAGAGTCCACAGTCAGAGAGCAGAGATCCAAGGCAGGAACCGCGAGTCCGGAGAACAGGAACAAGCACCAGAGGAGCTCAGGGAACTCGTTGCCAAGTCGGTTAGTGTACACCAAAGGAGGTGCTTAAATATCACAGGCTTGTGATGTCATCAGCTGGGGACAACCCTGGGGTTCCCGTCATTGGGCCTTTAAAGGGAGGACAGGTGGCGCATGCGTGCTCGCTTAGGAGGCCCGGAGTCGGAGCGTTGGTCAGCGGCGTCCCAGCTGCGATGTGGGGCACGGAGAGCCAGGAGGAATGTGGCGGTAGCGGCTGGCCACAGCCGCGAGTTCACCAGGATTGGAGAGCCAGACATGACATGACATGAGTTGGGTTGGCTGCGGACGGCCGCGGCTGCCAGTCATAACATCTATGCCAGTCTCAGGATGACCGGAACACAAAAGTTCCCAGACATCAGTGTGGTTATACCAGAGGGAGACCATGTCAGATGAATCTGATTGATTTCTTTGGGCAACAAGAGAATTAGAATGGGGGTAAATAAATGCTGCAAGTGGTGTCCGACAGAGGAGGCTCATCAATAAACGGAGCAATCTAGGAGTGGGACCTAAGGTGGTGAATTGGATTAGAAATAGTTGAGAGATAGTTGAGCATGGTGGTAAATGGAGTTTGCTCTGAAGACAGAAGGATGTTGAGTAAAGTAGCACAGGGTCTGGACCCGGAACTGATTCTGTTCAATGTTTTTGTGAGCAATATTACAGAGGGTTTAGGAGGGAAAGTTCACTTTTATGCAGATGACACTGAGATCTGTAACTCTAAGGGAGTAGATGATATAAAAAGTGGGGGTAGATATAAAAATGATCCAAGAAAGCTCAAGGAGTAGTTGACTGCTTGGCAGTTAAATTTCAATACTAAAGAATTCAGAGTTATGAATCTTGGATGCAGAAATCCAAGGGTGTGGTACCCCAGGGCTTGCATTATTACTAGGTTATGATTACTTTAGCAACATTTTGTTTATCCTTACCACCTCACACATTTGCCTTTGCTCCTGAGGGGATGAACAGTGGACTGTTTACAATATTGCTCTCACCCACCCATCTCTTGGCAGTAGCAATTCCCCTGCTGAGATGTGTACAGATGGCAATGTAAATAATGCGGTTTCTGATGGTAGTGGAGAATCACAGTTCACTCAAGTGAGAATCGAGTGGGGGAAAATATTGCTCTTCTTCCTGCTGGGTCTTCTCAGAGGAAAGCTAGAGGCAGAACCCACCCAGGCAGAACCCACCCAGGGATAAGGAGGGAAGACAGAGTCTTGACAGCAATAATTCAGAAGGAATGTAGTTGTATGTAAACAAAACTCTCAGTTTATTAGTTACACTCTAGACACTTTTGCAAAATTAAACATGCAATGGCATCATCACAGTCAGCATCAGTATGTAATGCTTTTCTCTTTTGCTCCTGTAGATATCTACAACCTTGACTATGAGAAGAGCCAGTTCTTTAACCTAAAAGAGTACTCATCAGATAAGTTGGTTTATTAGGGATGTGAATCGTTTTTGAACGATTAAAATTATCGTCAGATAATTTTAGAATTGTTCTAAATCGTTAGAGTGCACGATACAATACAAATGCCCCCGATTTATCGTCAGGGGCATTTGTATTGTATCGTTAAATAGGGCACGGGAATTATTTGGGGGAGGGCGGGAAAACCGGCACACCAAAACAACCCCTAAACCCACCCCGACCCTTTAAAACCAATTCCTTACCCTCCCCCACCCTCCCGAACCCCCCCAAAATGTTACGTTACCTGGTGGTCCAGTGGGGGGGGTCCCGGCGCAATCTCCCGCTCTCGGGCCATCGGCGCCATTTTGGCTACCACTGATAAAAATGGCGCCGATGGCCCGATAAAAAAAAAAACCCACCCCGACCCTTTACAAATTACCCCTTTGCTTCTCCCACCCTCTCGACCCCACCAAAAACCTTTTACATGTACCTGGTGGTCTAGCGGGGGGGTCCGGGAGCCATCCCTTCAATCATACCCTCGGTGCCGGTGCCGGTGCTGGAGGTTTCAAAATGGCGCCAATCGCCTTTGCCCTCACTATGTCACAGGGAGCGACGGTCACTCCCTGTGACAAAGTGAGGGCAAAGGCGATCGACTGCCAGTATGGCGCCGATCGCCATTTATTTTCTTTATATATGTATGTAACTCTCTCTTTTGTCTTTTTTATAGACTGTAACTCTCTGTAAGTGTTCTCTCACTCTCCTTTATTTTATTTAAAGCAGTATTGGTAAGTGAGGTAGCCTCAATCTCTTCCCTGTTATTCCCTGTGCAAGTGTTGGTGATATCTCAGTTTTTTCTGGTCTAATTAGACTCTTTTGTTCTGGGTTGTGTATGCTTAGCTGTTTGTTTCCACTGCTCTTTCACTGGTCTTCATCCCCTGCACTGATGTTTGATATCTCAGCTGGCTAAACGCTGATTGTGGTCGGAGCTTGAGCAATTGGAGGGTCCCTGTCACGGGATCCAATTGGGGAATGTATCTCCTTGCTTGTCTTTTTACTGACTAAACTTTAATAACCAGAAAAGTGTTCTCTTCACTACAATGGCATCGAGGGTATCTTCTGCAAGCGTGCTAAGTTCACTTCCCTCAAACTGTGGTCCAGGAGCCTTGCTAGACTTGGCTATCACTTGTTTAGCAAGTGAAATGAGAAAAAATAATTTAATTTCCCTCTTTTACCTAATGCACAGAAGAATTGTTTCAGTAGTTTCTTCAGTGTGCTTAGCAGCACAGTGATCACACACTCTCGCTCTTTGCACTCACACATTTATTAACTTAAGTGTATCATTTTCAAGCCAGGTGTTTCAAATATAATCTACACAGCGCCCCCCCCCCCCCCCCCCCCCCCCACTCACGCCATGGAACAGACCTTCTCCTGCTGTCGTGGCTGAGGCTGGTGGGGTGTTAAAGGTTGCTGGGTTGCAAGGCCTCTAGCTGGAACCTCACAGGGTGTTCTGCTCGATGCCCTCTTCCCTACTGGGTCTCCTACACAGGAATGGGGTCCAGAACCCACTCAGCAAAGTCTCCCGGGGTAGGGAGGGAAAGGAGGGAGAAATTTAGGATAATTGTCTTGAGGGAGGATGTCATCTGGAGTACCTTGGAAATATACATATATCATGCAGTTCAACCACAGGTATATTCATTCATGAATAACATATATCACATACCTGTATATACTATATATGAGTATTAATGAGATTTATTTATATCAAACTTTGTAACAAACCATTTAAAAAGTTTTTATATTTACCACAATACAGTACAATGTAAAACATATACATATTAAACATCAATACACTCACTCCTCACATTCATACTACATACAATGCATTAAACATTTCTCTACAATTTTGTCTAAAATATGTTTTATACATTTATCAAAATGAATATAGACAATTAGACACTCCCACAGATGCCAGATTATTTTTTTACACACAATTCTTCCACATTCCTGGTGGTATAATCCTTGTATTTTTCATTCCTCCTCTTCTAAGTGATTCCTCATATTATTCTTCTCTTCCTGACAAGAGACTCCTGTTTCACCCATGGTTGTGTCAGGGGATTCGAAAATTTATCTTTTAACTGGGAGCCACTCTACTCAAATGTTTCACCATCCTTGAAAATCTGGAAACTCGAGGGTTCCCGCTGAACGACCTCCTGCAGTCGATCTCCTGCCGGTGCCATTTTCCGTACGGAAACGATTCTCGGCAGGAGATCGCTCCAGGGCCCCCGCTGGACCCCCAGGAACTTTTGGCCAGCTTGGGGGGGCCTCCTGACCCCCACAAGACTTGCCAAAAGTCCAGCGGGGGTCCGGAACGACCTCCTGCGTCGAATCGTATTGGTCTATGGCCGCCACCATTTTGCGGCGGCCATTTTGCAAAATGGCGCCGGCTGAAGACACCACGATTTAGTGTGCCGGATTTCCTGCTCTCCCCCTTCCCCAGATTTAGCTACGGACCCGGGGGTAATTTAAGCTACGGACCGCCGCTACGGACCTCCAGTTAATTTAAGGCATTTGGGGTGGGGGATTTAATTTAAAGGGTTGAGGTGGGTTTTAGGGGGTTTTAGTGTGCCGGGGGTGGGTTTTAGGGTGTTTTAGTGTGCCACTGGACCCCCAGGTAATTTAAGGCATTTGGGGGGGGTTCGGGAGGGTGGGGGATTTAATTTAAAGGGTCGGGGGTGGGTTTTAGGGGGTTTTAGTGTGCCGGTTTTCCTGCCCTCCCCCTTCCCCCAATTTACGATTTTTTGACGATAAATCGGGGGAATTGGTATTGTATCGTGGCCCTAACGATTTTTGACGATTTAAAATATATCGGACGATATTTTAAATTGTCAAAAAACGATTCACATCCCTATTAAAGACACGTCTGAAATGTTGCAATTTCTTTCCACAGTCACATTGACTAATGATAGCATCCTTGTCACCATGGACATAGAATCTCTCTACACAGTCATACCACAAGAAGAGCTGTTGACAGTAATCTCCACAGTATTAAATAATCGCACGCCTCCACAACGCATTCCCACATCATTTGTGATTGAACTGTTACATTTAGCGTTAAGTAAGAATTACTTTATGTTTCAGGACAAATTTTACTTACAAATCTGTGGTACCGCCATGGGCGCAGCCATGGCGCCGGATGTGGCTAATTTATTTGTCACTGCATTCGAGTCACAGCACATACATCATAACCAGTGGGTTGCTCAGATTAAACACTGGAAACGATATATAGACGATGTGTTCATAATTTGGCAAGGCTCTGTTGAATCCCTACTAGAGTTTCATTTGTGGCTAAATAATTTGAATTCTTGTCTAAAATTCACAATCAATTATGATCAATATCAAGTGGCTTTCCTGGATATTCTTATAACCAGAAGGGCAGACACCGTCACCACCACGCTCTACCAGAAGCAGAATGAGCGCAACAATTTTTTAAGATTTGACAGCTTCCATCCGCATATTTTCAAATCCAACCTTCCTGTGGGACAATTTATGCACATTCGACATTTATGTACTGAAGAGGAAGAATTCAAATCACAGGCTGAACATTTAGCAAAATGATTTTTGCAACGGGGGTACCCAGTGTCTTGTGTGAAGAAGGCGTATCAACACGCATTATATTTCAATCGAGACTATTTGTTCCTTCCCAGGAGGTTGTCAGATTCAAACCAGCAAACCTTGGTTATGAGACACTCATTAGCCTCTCCCTCTTTCAGCAGAGCCATCAAGACACATTGGTCAATCTTGCAGGATCTTCATCCCATGTTTAATGAACTCATACGAATAGCCTACTCTAGAGGCATGAACATTAAGGATCAAGTGGTGCATTCAAGCCTATGTGAATCATCAATTTCTCACACCACAGTAACTAGTTGTGCTGGTTGTATGTTTTGCACTCTCAAATCATCTCAGACCACAATTTGCACTGCAAAAGGACGTACTATGCTGTTACCCCAATCATCGTGTAGAACATCACATGTTGTCTATGCCATATTCTGCCCTTGTCCTTTAATCTATGTGGGCATGACAAAGCGCCCCGTTCGTACTCGCTTAACAGAACACAAGTGCTGTCTAAAAACAGGAAGAACCGAGGAGCCACTGGTCACACACTTTTTGGAACATAAACATGTGTTCACAGAGATTAAATGGACAGTCTTGGAAACTATACCTCAACACTGGAGGCGGGGTGACAGAGTACAGCTTCTTCACCAAAATGAGCAACGATGGATTTTCACATTAAATACAGTGCATCCTCACGGACTCAATAAAGAAATTGAGTGGGTCCATTTTATGTAAACGTCATCTCTACAGCTGAATTGCACTGATTCTACACACAGCTGAATTGAACTGATTTCACACAGCTGAAAAATCATTTAAATTCAGTGGACATCTCGCGGCAACTTTGCTCAGACGCCGGTAAGAGGAAACGGCGGCAAGGTTGGGTGAGTTTACTGTTGCCTTTAATCAGCATCACCAAGGTATGTGCCAAATAACTTTACATTAATATAATGTGCTCCATTAAGTAACTACAAGTTGTTTGTCCTTTGCAGAAAAATAATAGCCAAGCAAGTAATCTGAGTAACGGGGCAATCCGTAAAAAACTGAAGCGGAGTGTGTTTCAGTCCCTGATGCAGCGATGCGAAACGCGCGTCAGACTGATTTGTAATTCTGACATTTAGAGTCACTTCAAGGAAGATTTAACCCCGACACAGAATTTTATGAAAAAATTCAAAAACCTAAAAAATACAAGTAGTAGAATAAAGGACTAGAGCCAATGATTAAACGTGACCTGAAGTGGCAAGACCTCAAGCAAAAAATGCTGGTATGCCTGCAGGTGTTATGATGGCTCTGTAAGTAAACAGCACATTAAGCAAAATCATATTTACATGACGTCTTTTTAGTGAAGATTTGTATTCGTTGTGTTTGATCATAACTGTTTACCTTGGAAATAGCCAATTCCTGATAAACAAGTTTAACAAGTTTATTTTTCCCAAATTAAAAGAATTAGAAGTAATCTTGTAGCAAACAATAAAAGTATTAAAGTTCTTTAGCATGTACCTTTGGAATAATACTTCCAAAACTTTTGTTAACCATTAACAATTAGATAACAATTAGAAATTGTACTTTCCAAATTGTCTTTTGTAGTAGCAGTGCAAAAACAATATTAACAGTTCTATTCTCTTGTTTACAGGAACCTTATGCTGGATTCAACTCCAAGTCAGAGAAGTATTACTTTTATTCTTGTGTGTTGGTCTTTACTTTACTCTGCATTTAACCTTCAGATCTGTATCATAAGAAATTAAAGTCTTTGTGGGTATTTTTTCTCTTTTCCGGGCTCTTCTAAAAACTAAGAGACCCTCTTATGGTAAGAAACATAGAAACATAGAAATGACAGCAGAAGAAGACCAAACGGCCCATCCAGTCTGCCCAGCAAGCTTCACACTTTTTTTTCTTCTCATACTTATCTGTTTCTCTTGGCTCTTAGTAACCTTTTGGTTCTATTTCCCTTCCACCCCCACCATTAATGTAGAGAGCAGTGTTGGAACTGCATCTAAGTGAATATCTTTTGTCTTTTGGGTTCACTATTCACTTTCAGTGTCATCTGTCCCTTTGTGTTACTTTCCTATGGAGCTCAATTAGATTCTGCTAGTTTGTTAGTCTGGCCAAACGGAGTCTGTTGCGAGGCTATCTCAGATGTGATGGTCTCTGGCACAGCAACCATCAACTCCAGGCTATGGATCCTGAGGTCTCTGGTATCTGGTCTTCCTCTGTCGGTGTCCGCCTCCAGGGAGTACCTACTACTTAACTAACAAAACTCAAAAACAAAGAATACCTCCCTGGCATTGAGTTATCTTTTGCAAAATAAATGTTTTTCTACTACAGGTGTCTGGCGGCTTGGTGAAACTGTTTTATCTAGCTAAAGAAAATAAATGATAATCCCTGTCTTTAATTTCAGGTGAACAGCAGCTGCTTCTCACATTAAAAATCTCACTCCCCTCTAATTAGATCAGACTAAAAATATTATCATGTTCCTGTTCAGTTTCTTCTACTATTAATTATCCTGTTCCTTCTTTCCTTTACCTTCCCTAGGATATGGAATCAAAACTTCTCTTTTTTCTCTCTTTTCTCTCTTTCAAATCTCCCATGGATACAGTAACTCAGTAACAGCAATGTTACTAGTTTCTGTAGCTGTAGCCTTCTGGTGCAGGCGGGCTCCATCACAAATACTTTTGGGGCTTGACAGAGCTGGCGACCAGCACTTCTGCCTCCTCCAAAAGCCTCCTGCCTTCTGCTCAATTCCCCACCAGGAAAATCTCTTTCTCCTAGAGCAAATCCTTGCTCCACTGATGTACTATAAAATAGTGCCACTTTTAAAAATCTTTACTTTCCCTGAAAATGCCACTCTCAGATTTCCTGGTTACAAGGCAGAGGTGTCAACCACTTCTATTTAATTTTCCTTATATTTTAAAATAGCAGTGCTGTCCCAAAACAAGGTTCTAGGGGCTAGTCACCTTACTTTTTAGTGCTCCTACACTAGGCGAATCACTGACAAAAGCCACTTAAGCTGTACAATACACATACAGGGTACCTGCATGAACACCTGGACTAGATTCCTGATTAGACTAGAGTCACAGCCCAGGCACTTTCCCTGACCATATAAACACCTAACAGCCTTACACAAGTGATGGGGGCTAGTACTGGCCACCCCAACACTCAATCTGGTCCAAACACTTATTTTTAAACTATTTTTCTCAGGGGCTATACGAACTTGCTTAATAGGATTTACTTCACTCTCTAGGACCCTCTCTCATACAGCTGAGCTGCACAGGCTATCCCAGCATCCCTTGCTGCTGTCCCTGCTGTGCTCTGTGCTCTGATGTGCCTCTATCACTCCCAGGGAGGGGCTATGCATCCTGTCCCTGCAGGGCTATGGGAGCTTGTCACTGCTGTAGGAGCTTGGTAAGTGCCCTCTGCTGCTTGTCTTTTCCCCCCTTGCCTTTATTTTAAACTATCTTAGTTTTGTTTTACTTTGATTTCTTTTATTTAACTTTTGTGCCTGCTCCTGCAGTGCTGATATAACCTGACCCCCTTAAGAAGGTGCCAGGTGACGTCAGAATTGCTGAGCTGCTAAAGTGAAACTAAATCGCCAGATCCTTTTGATCTCCCATTGTAGCAGCAGCCAGGGCCAGTGCAAGGGGATTGGGCACCCTAGGCACCTTCAGCCTTGTGCCGCCCCCAGCCGCAGCCCCGACTCCTCCTCCCCCCCCCCAAAAGAAAACTTACAAAATACCTGGTGGTCCAGGTAGGGGCCCAGGAGCGATCTGCCACTCCCGGGGCCTCAGCTGCCACTAACCAAAATGGCGCCGATGGCCTTTAGCCCCTACCATTTGACAGGGACTACCGGTGCCATTGGTTGGCCCCTGTCATGGTAGGGGCTAAAGGCCACCGGGCCATTTTGCTTAGTGGAAGCCGAGGCCCCGGGAGCGGCAGATTGCTCCCGGGCCCTCCGCTGGACCACAAGGGGGGCATCGGGAGGGTGGCACAGTGAGGCGGGGGCTGGCAGAATTTTGAAATGGCACTTTTTGCCCTTTCAAAATTTTGCTGCCTGCCGCGGCGCCCTCTAAAATCGCGGTGCCCTAGGCACAGGCCTAGCTCGCCTAGTGGTTCCTCCGGCCCTGGCAGCAGCCCTTCTCTCTTGCCTCAAACAGCTGATAGACTAGGGGGAAGATAGCACACAAACAAAAGAGCAGCATGCTGTTTCCCATCGATAGCAGAGCTGAATTAGCCATGCTGTCTGGGAGCGTCTCGCGACCGGTCAGTAGGCGGAGTTTTCTCAGTTAGTACAGAGTTTTGAACTCTGTACGGCTGCGTGGTGAGCTTCCCGCGCGATTGCCTTGTTACCTCAGTTTCTTTTTTTCCGCGAGCAGTCTGCACACGGGGTTTTTTCTCCTCCTCGTCTCTGAAGAGATTTTTTCTCAAATTTTGTTTTTTCTTCATTTCTTCTGGGCCGTGATGGCTCCTAAGCCATCGGGATTTAAGTACTGCCAATGTGGTAAAATTATATCTATTACAGATGGACATAATTACTACTATATATGCCTGGGACCGGAACATGACCAAGTCTCATGCCGGGACTGTGGTCGTATGTCCCCAGGGACCCAAAGGAAGCGCGCAGAAAAAATTGCGTGTCTAAATATATCGTCCACACAGTCTTCGCCGGGGCCATTGAAGAGACCGAAGAAGACTCCATCTAAAAGGTCTGCTTTGCTAGAGTGTGTCTCGGCCAGGTCGGTCAATCCACCAGGGCCAGTGAAGGGAGTTGAGGCCGCAATTCCTCTTTCAAAGAAATCCCCTCATGAGCCGCGTGGGTTTCAGTTTACTGATCCCACTCGATCCCGCTCATCGACGCCGAAGAAGTCGGGTCATAAAAAATCAAATCGTCCGAAGCAGGATTGCGCGTCGGCACTGGGATGCGCGCATGATGCATCGGCGCATAGCCTGGCGCACAACTCATCGGCGCACGTCGGCGAATGAACTATCGGCGCACGGCTCTGTGCAGAAGACATCGGCGCGCAGCTACGCATACAAGTCAGGCACACAAAACATCGGCGCACAACTGCGCGCATGACGCATCAGCGCACAGCAATGCGCACATAACAGCACACAACGGCGCACACAACGATGCTTACAACGCATCGGCGCACAAAGGCGCATCTAAGCATACAGCATGTATACCAAACGACGCAGCGAAGCATCATGACTCAAAATGTGCAAAACTATCAATTCAACCTTGAATTCCGATGCACATGACACTGGTCTTGACGCAGCCTACACTGATAAGTCAGGAATGTCTTAAAAAGTCACAAAAAACTAAGCATCTAACATTTTCAAAACCTAGTGACACAGATTCTGACCAGCATGTGGAACTAGTCTCTGTCCATGACTCTGACACCTCTAGTGAGGGTTCTGATTCTAATGGGTCTTCGGTTAGTAGACCACAATCCCCTCGTCATCTCCATAACTTAGGCCTGCCTCTTCAAGGCTCGCTCATAGCAGCATTGCCTCCAGGACCAGGTCCATTTCCGGGACCTGCACAACTTCTCGCATCTAAAGCGATGTTACAAATTTTGCAGGCTTTAAATACTTTTTTCCAAGATCTAAACATGGCACATCCTCAGCCTTCACTTGCGCCTTCTCGGCCTTCACCATCTGCATCACCAACTCTACTCCTTCCGTCTCAGCCGTCAGCACCATCTCCAATCTCTGATCGACCAGACTCTCCAGACTTGCCATGGACATCGTCCCCTGGTTCATCTACAGGATTCCCATCTGACCCTCCAGAAGGTCTCCCAGAACCTTATTCCCCTCCCAAAGACTTGTCCTATGCAAAGTTCATCGAGAAAGTAGGCTCTCTTTTAAATTTCGAGACGGGAAATATCCCTGATCCTAGGTCGGAGGTTCTTGGACTACTGAAAATATTCGAAATGCCTTCAGAGCCAACAGCTCTACCACCACATACAGTGCTGGATACAGTTGTTGCATTCGTGGCTGCTCTTCGCCCTTACTCCACCCTCTCTACCTCTGTGGTGACTCCCTCTGCGCCTGATGGATGGCTTGCTGCCGCGGCGTCTCTATGCCGCTTCTCTCTGGCGTACCCAGACCGGCTCGACACTGTGGATCCGCCATGTTCCTGATGACGTTGGGTGCACGCGCATGCTCCAAAGTATGAACTAGCAAGGGCACGAACCTCAGGGGCGTTCCCCTGTATTGAGGTCATCTGCTTCCAACATAAAAGGTCTTCACTAACGCTAACAGATTGAGTTAGCAAGGACATGAATACGGACTACGAATAGGACACGAATTCGGACTTCGATTCGGACTCGCTACGGATTCGTCCAAGCTACTCTGCCTCCTCGGACTTACAGAGGTTCCTGCTCCTCGGGGTCCTCGCTCTCTTTTCTCTATTTCAGATTGCAGATAGGAACCGGTACTCACTCTTCAAGGGCCCATGTTCCTGAATACTCTGAAGATTCTCTACTGCCTGGAAGCTATCGCAGATACAGACATTCGTGAGTTACCACTGCTCTCTCAGAGCTTTCCCTGGAACCAGGTACTCGCTCCTTGAGGGCCTAACTCTTTCCAGCTACTGAGCCTCCTTAAGAATCTATGTGAGATTGTCATCTACTACTGGCTATGTATACAGCATACCCTGTCTACTCACTATCTATAGTCTCTCTACAGCTCAGCAACCCTGGGATCACAGTTCCATTATCTGAGGGACTTCAGTCCTGCCGGGCATATCAGCTCACTACTGCCACCTCTGGTGGTTCTACTAACCTGTCTAATAAAAGAACTATCTGTGTCTGTCTTCATACCAAGCCTAGCCGGTGGTCCCTCTCAGGATATCCTCCTGGGGGCACTGTCATCTGCCATCAGCCAAAGGATTCACCTATTTATATTCCTTTCCAGCTGAGTACCCTCTCTAGCACTCCACTGGTACAGATTGCCAACTCAGCAGTCTATATCATAACAAGATTGCTAGTTCCGCCTACGAAGCATATCTGATTGCCAAACTCCACCTTCCATGGGAGCCAGTCCCTGATTGCTAATGCCGCACGTGACTCATAACAGACTGCTGACTCCTTCTCCAACAGGAGTATCCAGCAGCAGATTTACAACAGATTGCTAACTCCCATCTGCTTGCTCCTCCCATCAGTATAGCAGATTCCTAACAGATTGCTAACTCCTCCCACTAAGGGAGCAGATTCTTAACAACAGTTCTTCGTAAAATGTGGGAGAAACCTTTTACCATCACAGCCGCATTGAGGAAAACGGACTTAAAGTACCATATGAGTAATTCAACAATTTACGATTCCACACAATTGCCACACAACTCAATAGTAGTGGAAATTGCACTATCAAAGGTGAAAAGGTCAAAACTTCATGCCAATTCACCACCAGGGAAGGATCATAAGTCTATGGATGACTTCAGCCGTAAGGTATACCATTTGTCCATGCTAGCAACAAAATTTCAACACCATCAGTTTTACGTAATCCAGTATTTATTTGAATGTCTTCAGAGATTTCGTCCCTTATGTTTAGCCTCCGATAACACCCTACCACAACCATTTACAGACATGGAAGAAGGGCTTCGCCATCTACTTCGGTCTGTAAATGAGTCGTTTGAGTCTTCCGCAAGGTCTTTGGCTACAGCTATAGCAGCAAGACGAATGGCATGGTTGAGAGCGAGCGCAATTAGAGAGGACGTTCACGATAAGTTAGTGGACATACCATGTCTAGGAGACAATCTCTTTGGTGAGAAGTTTGGGAAAACCGTTACTCTTCTTAAAGACAGAGTACTGCAGTACTGTCACTCACATCTCCTACGAACCCCCATATCTCGTCCAGAATATTTTACCCTTCATTCAGGAAGAAATCCTACTCACGGGCACCCTTTAAACTATACAATACCTATCGAATGCAGAATTATTCCCACCAGAGATACCAATCTCAGACTCATCAATCCCATGGATGACCTCGTCAACAATGACCACAAAAGCCAGCACCAACACCTCCTCAGAAACAGACTTCATCTTTTTGAGCTATCCCGAGCCACCTCCACCACCATACATAGGAGGTCGCCTCCAGCTATTGTATGCCAATTGGGAGGCAATTACCTCAGACTGTTGGGTGCTGAACATCATAAGGGAAGGCTACCAGATACATTTTGTAACACTCCCGTGCCTCCCTCATATTCCCTCCCCCCGAAATACATCAACCCACTCACTGAACTGTCAAGAACAGTTACAAAATCTACAAAGCCAAAAATCCATTCAAAGAATTCCAATGTCACAGGAAAATCAGGGATTCTACTCCCATTATTTTCTCATTCCAAAAAAGTCCAGAGGTCTTCGACCCATCTTAGACTTACGGAATCTCAACAAACACATTCAAAAAGAAAAATTAAAAATGACGTCTCTCAAGACTATTCTTTCCCTCCTACAGCCCAACGACTGGCTATGTTCCATAGACTTGAAGGATGCGTACTCCCATATACCCATGCACCCTTCTTCCTGGCAATACCTTTGCTTTCAAGCTCAGAACAGCCACTATCGATACAAAGTTCTACCCTTTGGCCTATCTTCGGCCCCAAGAATGTTCACAAAATGTTTAGCGGTGGTGGTGGCTCACCTCAGACAACTGTCGATCCAGATTTTTCCCTATCTGGACGACTGGATTTTAGTAGCCTCGGATCAGGCTACTCTATGGAATCACACGTTCCAAATAATCAATTGCCTTCAGACATTGGGCTTCATAATAAATTACGAGAAGTCCAACCTGCAACCGACCCAAACACTACAGTTCATTGGAGCACTCATCGATACAACACAACAGAGAGCATACCTTCCGCAGGACAGGATTCAAACTCTATCCTCACTAGCTCAACGTCTATGCCACAGATCACATACTTCGACACATCAAGTCCTCCAGCTACTGGGTCATATGGCGGCAGCTATCCATGTAGTTCCCTACACGAGACTACACATGTGCCACATATAATGGGGACTAAAGGATCATTGGTCTCAATACTTTCAACCCCTCTCAACCAGGATACAACTTACACCTCAAATGCGCATCGACATTCGATGGTGGAAAAACACCAACAACCTGACCGCGGGAGCACCTTTCTGGTTACCTCCCCATCAACTTACACTCACAATGGATGCATCCAGGAGGGGCTGGGGAGCCCATCTGAGCAACCTAAAGACTCAAGGTCTCTGGTCTCCTCAGGAGAGCACACAACAGATCAACCTCCTGGAACTTTTAACAATTAAACCCCTGCTTCTTTTCTACGATCCAAGTTATATTACTCCCCTGTTTTATTGTAACTGCATTCCTTAGCCTCCTCTTGTTTAATGTTTTATTACTACTATTATTATCATTATTCTATTATTACTAAGATCAATGTTATTTGTTGCCTCTTGTTCCTTATCCACTTGTTAATTGTAAACCGACATGATGCAATATTTATTGTGAATGCCGGTATAGAAAAACTTAAAATAAAATAAATAAATAACTTCGAGCCATTTGGAAAGCGCTTCAAACCTTCTCCTCTCAGGTTCGGGGCAAGCATCTCATGGTATACACAGATAACCAAGTCGCCATGTTCTACATAATCAAGGAAGGAGGGTCAGGTTCATGGATCCTCTGTTGGGAAACACTTCGAATTCTGACATGGACAATAGCAAACAAAGTTTCAATGCAAGCCATTTACCTCCCAGGTTTAGACAACGTCACGGCGGATCGCCTCAGCAGAATTTTTCATCCACACGAATGGACTTTGAACCGAGAAGTAGCAACAAGAATCTTTCAATTCTGGGCAACCCGATAATAGATCTCTATGCCACAGAGAACAACTGTCAGACATAAACATTTTGCTCCATTTACCCGAGCAAACTTCGTCATGCTCCAGATGCCTTTCTCATCCCATGGACGGAGGGCTTGTTCAACGCTTACCCTCTCATTCCGTTAATATCAAGGACAATTCAAAAATGCATCCGAGACACAGTAGATATGATCCTCATAGCTCCAGCAAGGCCAAGGCAGCCCTGGTATCCGTATCTCATGCGACTCTCCATTCACCTACCAATTCCACTGGAGAACCATCCACGTCTGTTGACTCAGGAAGGGGGTCCCTCCATCATCCAATGCATCATTTCCTCCACCTCACAGCTTGGAGGTTAAAAGGCATTTATTAGCCACCTGGGACTGCCATCTCAAATTGAAGACATTCTCATTGTATCTAGGAAACCTTCAACCAGACGCAACTATGCAGGAAAGTGTCATTGTTACACAGAATGGTGCAAACCGCGACAACTAGACCCTTTCTCATCAACAGCCATGCAACTCCTAGAGTATCTCCATACACTCTACCTGGCTGGTTTAGTGTTGGCTTCCGTTCATGTGCATGTTAACGCTATTGCAACTTTCCACCACTCTCATAATGGACTTCCCATTTCCAACCATCCGTTGAGCTCCAGATTTATGCGGGGAATGCTACGTCTACGGCCACTAGTGTCAAAGCCACCTATACCATGGAATCTCAATATAGTCCTTGAACAACTAATGCTGCCTCCTTTTGAGCCATTAGATTCATGCCACATTAAATACCTAACATGGAAAACGGTATTTCTAGTGGCCGTCACATCAGCACGGAGAGTAAGTGAGCTACAAGCCTTGGTTCACTATTCTCCTTATTTAGAATTTTACCATGATAAGGTCACTCTTCGGCCTCATCCTACTTTTCTTCCTAAAGTAGTATCAGCTTTCCATATAAACTAGGGATGTGAATCGTTTTTTGACGATTTAAAATATCGTCCGATATATTTTAAATCTTCAAAAATCGTTAGAGGCGATATATAATAGGAATTCCCCCGATTTATCGTCAAAAATCGTAAATCGGGGGTAGGGGGAGGGGAAGGGGGAGGGCGGGAAAACCGGCACACTAAAACAACCCTAAAACCTACCCTGACCCTTTAAAATAAATCCCCCACCCTCCCAAAATGTCTTAAATTACCTGGGGTCCAGTGGGGGGGTCCCGGTTTGATCTTCCACTCTCGGGCCACGGGTGTGTTGATAGAAATGGCGCCGGCGCTACCTTTGCCCTGTCATATGACAGGGCAAAGGTAGCGCCGGCGCCATTTTGGTTCCTGTCCCTCGCTACCTTTGCGCCATATGTCCCCCAACAGGAACCAAAATGGCGTCGTATGGCCAGCACCATTTTGCAATACGGCAACACGATTCGAGTGCAGGAGGTCGTTCCCGGACCCCCGCTGGACTTTTGGCAAGTCTTGTGGGGGTCAGGAGGCCCCCCCCCAAGCTGGCCAAAAGTCCCTGGGGGTCCAGCGGGGGTCCGAGAGCGATCTCCTACGCTCGTGACGTCGGGGGACAGGAACCAAAATGGTGCCGGCGCTACCTTTGCCCTGTCATATGACAGGGCAAAGGTAGCGCCGGCGCCATTTCTATCAACGCACCCGTGGCCCGAGAGTGGAAGATCACACCGGGACCCCCCCACTGGGTCGGGGTGGGTTTTAGGGTTGTTTTAGTGTGCGGGTTTTCCCGCCCTCCCCCGATTTACGATTTACACGATATTTAAAAAAACAAAACCGCGACGATCCGATTCCCTCCCCCCCCAGCCAAAATCGATCGTTAAGACGATCGATCACACGATTCACATCTCTAATATAAACCAGTCAATTACATTGCCAATCTTCAAACCTAAACCTCATCATAATGACCGAGACAAGCTTCTGCACTCTTTAGACTGAAAAAGAGCGTTAGCTTATTACAAAGGACTCAATCTTAAGGAAGACCATCTCAATTGTTCCTCTCCTTTAACCCTAATAAGCCAAACCAGCCTGTCTCCAAAAGAACCATTGCTAGTTGGTTATCCCAATGCATTGAATTCTGCTACAATAAATATTCTATTGTTTTGAGCAACAAACCAAAAGCACAGCAGATACGAGCAACAGCAGCATCTGTTGCGCATTTAAAAAGAGTTCCGCTACTGGACATCTGCAAAGCGGCAACTTGGTCTTCTCATCATACTTTCACATCTCACTACTGTATCGGACAGCAAGCATCTTCCGATGCAGCTCTGGGTTTGGCAGTTCTGTCAACCCTAAATACAGAATAAGACTGTCTACCTTTATTGAAGGGTAGTGTCCTCAACTCATAAAAACTTACTATATGGACACAACCCGGGAGCATGGGACTCCCAGACAGCATGGCTAATTCAGCCCTGCTATCAACGGGAAAAAGCAAGTTTGCTTACCGTAAATGGTGTTTCCGTAGATAGCAGGATGAATTAGCCATGCGATCCCTTCCCACCTCCCTAGACAGTCTACAAATTCTACCATAAAACATTTTTCCACGTGCATCTCGCTTGGCTACAAGAGACTGAGGTAACAAGGCAATCGTGCGGGAAGCTCACCACGCAGCCATACAGAGTTCAAAACTCTTGGTAGAGTTCAAAACTCTGTACTAACTCTGTACTAACTGAGAAAACTCTGCCTATTGACCGGTCGCGAGCCGCTCCCAGACAGCATAGCTAATTCATCCTGCTATCTGCAGAAACACTGTTTATGGAAGCAAACTTGCTTTTTCTGCCTAGCCCTGCTTCTGCAGCAGCTCAGGTATACATTTATTTAATTTCTTTTAACCTGTTCACAATAACAAGGTTAAATAAGTTCTTTGACTATATCTGTCTTGCAGGACAGATAATAACTCATTAGTGCAATTGTATTTGACGCTTCTCTGTTCACACTCACTGTCTGAAAATGCAGAGTCGGTATACTAATCCTCTTCAGTGTTAATTGTATTTCCTTATGAATAGGATAATAGTCTCACACTGAATGTAAAGCACTGTCCTCTATCTTACTGTATTAGTACAGCTCCTGCAGTCAGACCTTGCTACAGGTTTACCATTTAAGATAACAAGCAGTCTCAGCCAATTGGTCATTAAATTCTGTATTAGTTTGCCAAGAACATCTTACCTCAGGAACTGAAGCAGAATGCCTGCTCCTCCCCCCCCCCCCCCCCCCCCCCCCCCAAACACACACAGAGAATTGTATCACCTTCTGACAGGTGTAAGTAGGGAATTTTTTTGTATTCATGCAGGGAATTGAACTTCTCTCCCTTGCCTTTAGTATAGCCTTAAGTAAATAAGTATTATAGTTCTCTTGGCTACTGGAAAGGCTAAGGTATAACTGAGCCTAAAACTGAATATATTGATTTAATCAGTTTTAAATTTGGGGATATGAGAATGAGTTCCCTATTCACTCTCACTTCCCAAGCTCAAGCATCACATGTACTTGCTATCAATGGCTAATAAAAATCACATGCAACTTAGCCAAAGTGATTAAACTTACAGAGCTAACTGATCCTATCCTGGCTCTTACCTGGAGTGTACTTAAACCATGAAAACACTGTAAGTTATTCACACATAAGATACTCATGCACTCTATATTGTGCCTTCCTCTCTGTGCTAATACTTTTTAAAGTTGCTGAGCAGGTTCTGGTAGAGCTAAGGCATTAACACTCTTCTGTTCAGTCTGTCAACCGTCACTCTGACAACAGTCTGGAAGAATTCCTACACCAGCTCTGACATCAGCTTAAATAGTTCTTTGGGGACTTCTGGGAAAAGTTTTAACATATTTTCCTTCTGTGAACACCCCCTTCTTCATATTAAGTTATAGGGATGACCTTCTGGGAATTTTTCAGCTACCTTTGCCACTGGTAAGGGAATTGAGTTTTTCTTTCAGTGGAAAATTCGTAAGTATGAGTACACCAGCCCCTTCGTAGCCTCTCTTCAGCTCTGACCAACAAAATGGTGAGGCTTTCTCATTTGCCTGGATGCTGATATCCTGTCTCAGAAATCTTGTCACAAAATGGAGTCTATTGTAGTGAAAAGCAGGACTGGATCAGTTGGAATAAAGTCTGATTTTCTCAAAAATGTAACCTTTAATCTCACATTTTCTCTTTCAAATGGTTGTGTGAGGGTTTTAAAATGGTTTTCAGTAGTTCCCAGGGTTTTAGATCCCAGTAATAGGGTACAAACTATTTCATATGACACTATAGTGAATTTAAAACTTTCGACTCAAATTTCCCTAAAATTACAGACATGTTAGGGGGGGGGGTCTCTCAATTCTACTGATGTTTTTATCCCAGAATTTCTACCCTTTAACACTGTTTAGGGTCTCTTTTCCCATTTTCTGCTAATTTCTAGAGTAGAGCCCCTGAAACACCTCAAAACCCTTTTTAATATGCAGAAAGAGGCTAATTAGGCTTCCCTGATCGGACCACTATTGCCAATCAGGCCCATTCTGGGCATTTTGAAAAGTTTTGGGCACCTGTTTAAAATGGAGTATTTGGGGCCAATTCTGGGACCCCCAATACACCAATGCCGGCAAGAGAGGTCCCCCCAGACTGACCTTAATGTTCAATTGTCCCCAATTTATTCTTTTAAAAGAGTTCTAGGGCTCTCTTTGGTCCAGATTGGGTGACCCCCACAAAGAGCTGCCAAAATTATGTGGGAGCGTTGGCAAGGTCCCCCCCACCCAGAAATGGCAATTATTTTTTTGATTTCTCTGCTATGTTTAACTTTTATTTAAAGTTAAAATTGCTCTCAAGCCCTGAAACTGACTCGCAAGGTCACTTCTGGTGCAGCCTGTGTTGCCTGAGCTTGCCGGGAACTTTCAAGGGCTCCTGACACTAAGTTCTGGCTCCTTCAGGGCAGCAGCAGTGTCCCCCAGTGCTTCCGCTGCAAAATTGACAGCCCCTGGTCATTTTCTCAGCCGAGTTTATCACAACTTTATGTCCTGCGTCCTCCTGCCCCTGTCTCGACCTCCTACTGCCCCGGGATACCCCAAATGCATGGGCTTTGACATCCCAGGGACTAGAAGCTCTTCCAACTCACTCCAAGTAAACATATTAATTTTTAAAAAATGTTACTCTCCCTTCTTTATTTTAACATCTTAGTTCAGAGTTATGAATCAGAGAAGCAGAAGTCCAAGGGAATGGTACCCCATGGCTTGCAGTATTACTAGATTATGCTTACTTTAGGCACATTTTGTTTATTCTTATCACCTCACACTTTTGCCTTTGCTCTTGAGGGGATGAACAGTGGATTGTTTACAATATGGCATTCTCCCAACCCTGTTCTTTATATCTGTCTTAATTGTGCATGAATTCTGTCACAATACTGGTTTCTACCACCTTTGTTGGTAGGTTATGCTAAGCATCTACCACCCTCTCTGTGAAATAATATTTCAAGGGTTGGGAATAAGGAGAAAACAGGAAACTGCAGACCCGTTAGCTTAACATCAGTGATGTGCAAAGTAATGGAAACATTATTGAAGGACAGAATAGTGCATTACCTTGAAGCTCGTGTGTGAAACAGATGCACATTTCATAATTTAAAAAAAAAAAGTTGATTTTCAGTTTGGAATGAACTAAAAAACGACTTACCTGAAAATATCCAAAAATATTTGGATATTTTGGTTTGTACTTTTAAGAAAATAATATGACCTCCCCAGACCACCCTGCACCACCTGAAGCTGAAACATGGGCTTTCCTGGTCTCCACTTCCCCCTTCTGCAGGTTCTTCAATGTAGAAAGGGGCAGGAGCGATACCCAGCAGCTCCTACCCTACTGGCTCCTGCTGCACAATGGTGCTGGCCTGCCCTGAGGCCGACACAATTTTGTGGTGTGGCCATAGAACTATATGGCCGATGCCAAACTACAAAATGGCACTGGCTATCCCTGAGACCAGCACCATTTGATTTATTGCCATCTGCTTTATGTTTGTGAAAAATTGGCACTGGTCTTAGGGCCAGCCAGCGTCATTTTGCAGAGGGAACCAGCAGAGCAGGAGCAACTGGGGATCACTTCGGCCCCTTTCTCCATTGAGAGGACCCTGTGGAAAGGGCAAGTAGGGGCTGAGGAGGCCCTGGCTCTGGCTGACTTGCAGGGAACAGAGAGGCCCAGACAGACCCCAGCTCACTTGTGGGAAAGAGCAGAGGGACCCAGGAAGGCATCGGCTCACTGGCAGTAGTGGCACCAGTTCTAGGCAGATAACAATAAAATACATACATAAAATGTAAAACATGAAACAAAACCATAACTCCTGTAGAACACTGCTATTTCTTCTAAATATGAACAATTTTATTTCCTTCAGTTTTTGCAGAGCTTGGTCACTTTACCGCTTTTAAATATATTCAAATGAGACAGTAATTGACATGTAGGCAGGTATTTTTGGCTTTTTGGCATTAGTTCAAGTTGTCATCACAGTTGGCGCATGCCTATTGCAAAACATTTTTATTCACGGAGGCTTTTAAGATGATATCTTGATGACAGCACATCATTGTTAAACTGCAATGGATAATTGAGTGACGATTGCTTTTATATTGTATGATAGAGATGTCACAATGACAATTATTGCAATATTGAACAACAGAGTTGCTATGAAAAATTGTATGACTTCATTTGTGGAGATGTGACTTAGAAGGGCAGTATTTCATTGCTTATTATCTTTTTTATTCTATCTGTTTCATTTGTTTTTATTTTATTTTAAGTTGCTGTTTCAATTTGTTTTATGTACTATATTTCTTTTATCTGTTTTATTCGATTATGACTGTAATAGGCTTTGCAAGCCACTGTGAATTATTGACATAACGGGATATAAAAATTTGAAAATATATAAGATAAAATAAAATTCCTCTGCCAAATTCCAGATGGTGATGATGTTGCACTTCCCGGCCATGTTGCCTCTGCTGCCAGACCTGCTTACCTGGCGCGACCCTCTACTAGCACGGCCTCAACTTCCTGCTCTGACCGACCCCAGCCGCGTCCTCCACAGGCATCCCCGGCTTCCTCACGGCCTTCAGCATCGCAGCTCTCCTCTTGCCAGGGCTCGGCGTCTGCCCCACCCCCCAAGCGCATGTGGAGGTCAGTTTAATTTAAAGAGCCAAGCGCGGGAAGACCTCGGGTGGTGCCCGAATCTGACTCTCTTGTTCTAGGTATATATACCACAGCCCGGCCCCTAGCTCGGGGCCTTGGCAATCGGGTGGTACACTCTGGTGTCTCTAGTTTGCTTTCCTGTGTTCCAGTGTCTTGCTTCCGTGTCTCTTGTTCCAGTCTCTCTGTTCCAGCATCTCCCGTTCCAGCGACTCCTGTGTCTCCTGTTCCAGCGTCTCCTGCTCCTTCGTCTCTCCACTCCTGGTAGTACCCTTCGGACTGATCTCATGGTACTGACCTTTGCCGGTTCTCTGACTTCTCCTGCTCGCTGCCTGACCTGACCTCTGCCTGGAATTCCGACTACTCTTGATCGCTGCCTGCCCTGACCTCTGCCTGGAACTCCGACTACTCTTGACGGCCACCTGGAACTTGACCTTCTGCTTGACCTGACTACGCCCGGATTGACCTCTGTTACCAACCCTGCTTTGCCTGACAATTCTGGACTAATCCTCTGGCCTTGATCCTCGCCATACACTCGGACTCTCTCCTCTGGCCTCCTGCAACCTCTGGTCTTGCCTGTCTGGACACTGACCGCGCACCCTTGTTCGTGGTGGGCACTCCCTTGAACTATCTCTCTAGGAGATCCTGCGAGGCCCACCTAAGACAAGGGCTCAACCTGAGGAAACCCCGGGTTGCTATTGGCGAAGCTCCAGCTAACCTCTGTCTCTTCCTGTGCTCCGCCTCCTGGTGGCAGGTGCTCTCCGGGTCCGACTGGAGGGCTGTACCAATCCTGCACCAGGCCAAGGGTCCACTCCCAGCGCAACAGATGACCCAGGAGAGTGACACTGAATATTGGAAATGGATAATAAAGATCATGTATATTGTAAAGAAGTTAATAATCCAATACTGTATTCTGAGTAGAGGCTCATCTATAAAGATGTATATGGATAGCTGACATAACTTTATCTACCATAAAAATGTATCTGCTTATACGATACGATCATTGTTAATTCTCAAACTCAACAAATAATTTTTGACAGTAAACTTTTCAAAGTCATGAATCTGGGCAAATTGGCATGGCTTGTATGTATGTATGTATGTATACATTTACATGAATCTAGTCAGTCTCCACTCTGGCACTCTCCCAGTCAGCTATTTTAATACAAAATAGTACAGTAACATACTGTAACTCTTGGCCAGCCACAGGATGGCCCTGCGACTGGCTGCACTCACCCAGCATGCCATCGAGTCCCAATGTATCAAGGATGTCACCATTCTCTGCCTCCTTCCAGTCCACTGGCACTGCTCCTAGGCATGCACTGCACACCATCCTATGAAGGCCCCATGGTGAGGAAGCACCTCCTGATAACATAACATGGCTGGGTATTTAAACCCCAGCTGCACTTCCCGCGATGTCTCAGCAACAGGTCCTCCTCCCTTGCAGTGTGTGTTGCTCGCTGCCTTGCCTCGCTGTTACCCTGCCTAGTCTTACCTCACTGTTGTCTCTCCCTATTCAGCCCTGCTTGTGTCTTGATCCCGAATGCCTTGTCTTGTCTTGTCTGTCTATCTCTGCCTGACTTCTGGTTCTGACCTCCACTACGGATATTGACTACATCTCTGGACTGCTGCCTGCCTGACCCAAGCTTGGACCTCAACATTGCTTGCTTGATGCCTGCCTCAACCTTGTCCTTGACCTCAACACCGCTTGCTCACTGCCTGCCCTGCCCTCTGCCCACTACTCTACTTCTTCCAACTGCTCTAACAGGACTCTCACCTAAACCCTGCCGGACCCTGGAACCCAAGAACTCAACCTTCAGGGAATAGGGCTGGTATACGTGAAGCCCTAGAACCAGTCCTAGAAAGAGCAAGTCCACCTGCTGTCGGCATGGACCTAGTAAGTTTGCCTGCTGGGCTACGTCCAGGGCCGGCGGAAGCACTAGGCGAACTAGGCGGTCGCCTAGGGTGCCAGCTTCCCGGGGGCGGCACTGCCCCGGTAAAATGAAAAGAGCCGCTGCCGGCAGCCCGCCCCAAAAGACCCATCTGACCTCCCCCAGCGGTTCGCGTGCTCCCGGTCTCTCCCGCTGCTCTTTCTTCCCTGCTGCCGTTGCCGCCGGGCTATCAGCACGTTCAAGCCCAGCGGGAACGGCAGCAGTGCAAAAAAAAAAAAAAGCTGTGGCATCCGCGGCTGCCCTTTTCTTCCTCCCGCCCTCCCCTGACCCGGAACAGGAAGTGATGCGCGGGAAGGAGAAAGAGCGGTGCTGCATGAAAAAAAATAGCGGCGACAGCAGCATCGGCCCCCGAGCAATTGAAGCAGCCGGTAATCGGGAAAGGAGTCAGCAGCATGAGCCTCCCGCGGCCGATGGGATTCTTCCTTTTTGGCCTGCGGGGGCTGGAGGAGGAGGTTGCTGCAGCTACCATTTGTGCTGGGAGGGGAGGAAGTGAGTGAGAGAAAGAGAGAGAAGCAGCCAGCCTGCCTGTGTGTGATTGAGAGCCTGTGTGTAAGTGAGAGAATGTGTGTGTGATTGAGAGAAACTGGTCAGAGAGCTGATGTATGTGTATATGTGAGAGACAATGAAAGTGACTGCTCAAGGAGATGACTGATGTGTGAGACAGTCAGGGATGTGACTGATGTGTGTGTGTGTGTGTGTGTGTGAAAGAGAGAAAAAGCATGGAAGTGAGAACTCTGGGTATGTGAGAAAGCATGGGAGTAAGAAGCCTGGTGTTGTGGGGGTGTATGTGAAAGAAAGCATTGGAGTGAGAAGCCTGATTATGTGAGAGAGAGCATGGGAGTGGGAAGCCTGTGTGTGTGTGCATGTATGAGAGAGAGACTGGTTGGTAAGGTGACGGTGTGACTGGTGTGTATGTGAATGTGAGAGAGAGAGAATGTGATTCAGGGAATGAGAAACCTGTGCACCTGGAGAGCGAGCATGGAAATGAGAGAGAGACTGGTGTATGTGTGTGTGTGTGTGTGTGTGTGTAACAGAGAGAAAGTGATTATGGGAATGAGAAGTCTGTGCATGTGAAGAGAGTGAGCATGGGAGTGAGAACCTGGGTGTGTGTGAGACACAGCATGGGATGGAGAAGTCTGTATATGTAAGACAGAACAGGTGACTGGTGTGTGTTTGTGTGTATGTGAGAGAGAGAAAGAAAGTGATTATGGGAATGAGAAGCCTGTGCATGTGAAGAGTGAGCATGGGAGTGAGAAACCTGGGAGTGTGTGAGATACAGCATGGGAGTGAGAAGCCAGTATATCTGAAAGAGAACATGGGAGTGGGAAGCCTGTGTGTGTGTATGCATGAGAGAGATCAGGTGACTGGTGTGTGTGTTTGTGTATGTGTGTGAGAGAAAGAAAGTGATTATGGGAATGAGAAGCCTGTGCATGTGGAGAGAACAAGCATGGGAGTGAGAGACTGGTGCGTGTGTGTGAGAAAGAGAAAGTGATTATGAGAGTGAGAAGCCCATATATGTAAGTGGAACACGGGAGTGGGAAGCCTGTGTGTGTATGGCATGAGAGAAACTGTTCAGGAAGGTGACTGGTGTGTTTGTCAAAGACTGTTTTGGAGATGATTGGTGTGTGAGAGATAGAAACTGGTCATGGGGGCATGACTGATATGGTGTGTGTGTGAGAGACATGGGCACTAAGGAAGAGGACTATGAGTATAGAGCTTAGCCACTACTGCTGCTTCTGGTGTGTGCTACAGCCTGCATGGAAGAGGAGTAAGAGAGCTGCTGGAGGGGGTAAGTAAAGATGGCTTTTTAAGTTTATTTTTCTTGATTGACTGCCATTTTAATTATTTAATATTATGTGATGTGTCTGCTTTTTTTGTTTGAGCAACAAGTATAGCTTTGGTTTATGTTTATTTTATTTATTTATTTTTATTTATTTATTTATAAAAGTTTCTATACTGTCGATAAGACAAATCATCTTAATGGTTTACATGGCATAAAAATGTCAAATAAGTGTTCTGTTATAAATACAGACTTCGTTATTTTCATTAATGCACAATGTAAGTTAATTGTGTGTGGAGGCGGGGGGGCGGCATAGCTGCCGTTTCGCCTAGGGCGCCTAATACCCTTGCACCGGCCCTGGCTACGTCAACCACGCCACAGCCCAAGGGCTCACATCCGTGACACATACATAACATAGAGGAAAATACAGTTCCATTTTAGATGCTGCCTAATGTATGTAAACTAAAAAAAAAGATTATTCAGAGACATCACCTTAGGAAAGGTAGGGCTAAAGTCTGTGGGTACTTTTTATCTGAAGGCTTTAGCCGAAATTTCCAAAGTGTATTTAGGTGCATAAGTCCGCTTTGAAAATTAGCGGGTGTGCATGGAATTTTATACAGGTAGATTTACGCACACAAATCCTTACCCCACCACAACTCTGCCCCCGTAACACCTGCTTACTATGCATGTAAATGTACGAATGATAGCATGTTCTGTGCATCCTTTTACATACATAGACCCCCAACTAATTTTCAAATAGTGATTTACATGCAGAAACCAGGGATTTTGTGCATGAATCCTTTGGAAAATTAGGCCCTTAAAGCAAAACATGATGCTACTTGCTTATACATTAGGTATGTTTCATAAAATAAGTTTTTCCCAGCAAGCTTTGGAGGTCACTTACTAAGCTACGGTATTTTCCCCTGGAGGATAAAAATACTGTGGGGTTTACTAAACTATGGTTTGCTAAGCTGGGGTTTACTAAGCTCTGTGCCACAGCTTAGGAAACCGCATGGTATTTTCCCTGGCAGTAAAATATTATGGAGAAAACTATCATAGGTTAGTAGCCCCGCAATCACCACACAATGGCAGCCCCTCAGTCCAGGGCCGCCAGCATTTTAAATGGCCCAAGTGGCTTGAAGGAAGCCCTCCCCAAAGTGTCCCAAAACCCCAGTGGTCTTGTGAGACACCCCTGTCGTTTAGAGGCAGCCCTAATGCAAAAAAATATATATATATAGTTTAAACAAGCAAGGAAAATATCCCTCCCCTTCACTTCCCAATTCTGCCCCCTTGCAAAAAAGATCATCCTGGTCTTCAACCTTCCCCCGACCTTAGGATCCCTGACCCCACCTGCCCCTGGCATACCTTTAAGAACCTGATGGCCTAGTGGAGCCCAGACTGCTCCCCCTAGACTCTGGGTCCTTCTCTGTCTGAATCAAAATGGCACCAGCTGGCCTCAGGGTTCTGAACAGACGGAGTTGGAAAGAGAAGGGAGGGAGAGGGGCATTTGCCAAGTGAGTTTAAACTATTTTTTATTTTGTCATTATGGCCATCTCTAGAGGCAGGGTGGGGGTCTCATAAGACCCCCAGGGTTTGGGACACTTTGGGGGGGTTCCTTCGGGCCACTCGGGCCCTTTAAGAAACTGCCCGCAAGCATCAAGTTGCGTGCATCCAGGAAAAGTTAGCTACAACTCCTGGGCTGCAGTTGACAATTCAGGAAAATAATGCAGCTTGCAATTTTTCGGGCAAGTCATGTTATTTTATTTCCATGAAATTGCCTAGTAATGAGCTGCTTTGCATGCATTTGCAAAGTATTTACATGCAAAGCAGCTTATTACCGTTTTGGTGTCATATGGCTTAAAATAACATACAGATGTTTATTGCATGGTAAATGGCTAATGTGGCTTAGAAAATAAAGCCCGTAATTTATATTAATAAGTCAAATCAGTATCATTCACCATGATACAAATATCAGCAGCACTGTTATTATAAGACAAGCTTTATTTCAATAGGAAATAACTGACAAGAAAAGATACTAAAATAAATGACAATGATTCAACCTTCATATAATTAGAGTTCAATATACTGTGAATTATACGCTTTGCCAGTGTCATATCTAAAGCAGTTTTAGTAAAAGGGACTCTGTGGACCTTGTGTAATGTATCCCTTAAAAGTGCATTACAAAGATGTTTTCTTTCCCAGTAGTTGATATATAAGAGCCTAAAAGCCTATAGAGTGCTTGCCCGCAGCCTATAGGTTTCACCCTTCATTGGAGCCACTGACAGGCTCTCATTTGTTGAACTTTGGACTTATCGGGAACAGACATCTGTGGCCTCTGTCTACTGGGACCACACATGGCCAGCAGAGGAGAGTACTATGAAAAGTCACTCACTCACTGCAGTTACGGAGGGGTCAGAGGTTGCTTGCTTCTACCAGCTGACTAAAAGCATCTCGATGCGCTCCTAACAGAAAGGTCAATTTAAGATACTATGCAAGTCACCAACAGGATAGAACCAGGAAAAAAAAAATCAGCATTTCTGGCTATGTCATTAGTATTGATTACAGAGATTTAGATGTTAGGTTTTTTTTGCCCGGAAGGCATGATTCAGGCCTTCTATCTTGCCACCTAGATGGGTCTATACAATACCTTGATGTAGTCAGAAGGATATAAGATTTGTTTGATTCCTCAAGAATAAATGTACTCTTTTCATATCTATATTTATTAAAAATAAAAAACTGGCAAAACTTGATAGTTTTGTGTTTAAATCGTATACTGTAAGGGACTAACTAGATAGTTACTGAAGATACGGTAAAGTCACTGTGATTTATATTCTAATCTTCAGCTTTCTGTTTGTGTTCATTTTACACATATACTTCCTACATGAATGTTATTTTAGTGCAAACTGAAAAAATGTTCACAAATATTGCTTATGCATTGTAAACCTGTGGGGGGTTAATTATTTCTGAAACCCTAGGAGCTCCTTCGGCGAAGGAGACAAACAGCTCTCCAGCAGGGAGTCCACTCATTCCAACAGATGAAGGTGCTGACTCCATTGCCCACAGGTAACTGGGGCTTATTTTGCTGACTAAAGAAGATACCACTTAAATTAAAATTATTTTAAACATATGGTTCCAAACTGTAGGCCATATTTTATGAAAAATATGATTATGACAGGGTGTCTTTTTTGTGCTAACAAATGATTCTGCATTAGTGTTCATATTTTGCATTTATATGTTGTTCGGTTGCTGCTGATCAAAGCCATTTCTTGGTTTTAAGAAACAGAGTGAAAGAGCAGAGGAAAGGATATATGTAGGTTAGAAGTCTCATGTATTTTACAATATCTTTTTGGCTGGTCCTTTAAAAGATATCCCACCTATAAGATTCCAGTTTTATCTGGACAATACAATTGCTAGAATTCTGCCCTACAAAAAAGGGCCTGATTCACAGGAAGGATAATTTTAAAACTTGCACAAGCACGCCCATATACAATGCTTTAAGGACACGCACACATGCACACATATTTTATATTCAGCGCGCAAATGCGCGCACACTATGGCCAGCATATTCAAAGCGTGTTTAGCGCTAGATATCTGGCTACAAAGCCAGATATAACTTATCCAACTAAGTAGCGACTTCTACATGGATATTCAGCGGCACAGCTGCACTGCTGAATATCCCTTATAACTTAGCAGGATACGTTTTATCTGGCTAAGTTACATATTCGCTTAGATTTCAATATAAAATGCACCTACATATAAAATATCTCTAAATCTATCCGACATGTTCGCGTATCAAAAAATATGCGGCATATTTTAAACATAGCTGCATAAGTTTTAATTTATTCAGCTATATGGCAATAAATATCCCGCTAAGTGGTGCTGTGGTGAATTATCTGGCTAAGTAGAAGTGTTTATGGTTTACCTGGCTGTGTAAGATAGCCAGAGAAGTAAAAGAAAGCACTCCATAGGTGGATAAGTAAGATAGATGGATAGCTAGCATTTGAAGGCTTATCTGACTACCTTACTTATCTGGCTATGTAGTGCTTTTTAAGACTTAATTGGCTAAGTGACAGATATCTACTATGTGCATGTATTTGTGCTCCTAATTTTAATCATTTACACAAGAAAATTTAACTTACATATTTTCCTTAACACTTATTGATTTTTACATGTGTAAATTATCAAATTTTATAACATACACGTGTGAAGGAAATTACCAGTTAAAATAATTAGACCACTAGTTTGCCCAGTCTATCTCTAGGTCATCAAGACCCCCATGGTTCTTCAGCCTGCACTCCCTCCAGTTTACCCAGACCCCCTCACCTAGTCAGAATTATATTCTGATTTACACCTGATTATTATCATTTGTAAATATCCGCAGGTAACAGCCGCACGCGGATCACGGAGGTTTTAAAATTGCACCTTATAGGCGTAAATGTGGGCCCCACTCTGGAATGCTCCTGGTCTGCCCTTAACCTTGTTTATACAAGCAAATTTATTCATGCTCCATTACTTGAGTTTGTATGTTTGAGGTTTATAAAACAGCAATTATGTGAATATTCTCCGTCCCAAGACCCAAAAAAAGAGGTGGAGGTCTCCTCCTTGCAGCAAAAAAAGGTCTTAATATTACCTTACAACTTACCAACTCCTCCAACAAACTTGAATTCTCCCTCTTTAAATCGGAACAAATCCAAATAGCTTTAGTCTACGCACCACCAGGAACCTTAGAATCGGATCCCTCTCTACTGATAGAACTTATAGCCAAACACATAAACGCCGACAAACCTGCTATAATCCTCGGAGACTTTAATTTACACGTAGATGCTTCTCCACAATCCATCAACTGCCAAACAGTTCTTTCCTCTCTCAACCATTTGGGCTTTACTCAAATTATCAACAGTTCTACCCACAAGGCAGGCCACACTCTGGATCTAATCTTTATTAATGATCCCTTTAACATTCATACCAACCCCACTTGTTCACCAGTTCCATGGTCAGACCACAAAGTTATCCACACAACCCTCAATATCAACAACCTACCACCTCAAACCACTAACAAAATCACCATCCACTTCAGGAAACCATGCTCTCCAGACATACTCAGTGAAAAGATGTCTGAAGCATTAAAGCAACTGGACCTCACAGACGCAACAACTGCAACTACTTCTTGGATCAATATTAACAATAAAATTGCAGATCAAATCTGCCCAACTACAACCAAAACCATACAACCTACTCTAGACAATAGGAAACCTTGGTTTACACCCGAACTTAAATCCCTTAAACAATCTCTCAGAAAAAAAGAACAAAGCTGGAGAAAAAACCCAACCACCTCTACACATGCCATCTACAAATCCCTCCTCAACAACTACAGGAATACAATCCTTAGAACAAAGAAAGAATTCTACGGAAAAAAAATACACCACTTTATATTCGACTCAAAGGCTCTCTTCTCATACGTCTCCTCTTTAACCAAACCATCTCCGCCTACTATCCCAGACCACCAAGCCCTCAACAAAGCAAACGAACTAGCCAACTACTTCAAATCAAAAATCACTAACCTTACCCTATCAATCACATCCAGCAACTTTACTCTAACTCACCACCTCACATCCTGGCCGCAACAAACCACAAGCCTGGATTCATTCGAGCTCACTTCTTCATTGGAGATTGAAAACACACTCAAAAAATTCAAACCTTCCTCCCACCCATCAGACCCAATACCAACAAATCTCCTCATCGCCATACCAAACACCATCTCAAAACCAATTGCAGAAATTATCAACACATCCCTTTCTCAAGGTTTAGTTCCTAACCAGTTAAAATTGGCAATACTTAAACCATTACTAAAGAAACCAAACGCTTGCCCATCAGACCCAGCTAACTTTAGACCGATCGCAAACTTACCACTTATCGCCAAACTGATGGAAAAAATTGTCAACAAGCAACTGTCAGATTACTTGGAAGATCATAATATTCTATCCCCAGCTCAATATGGATTCCGAAAACGACTAAACACCGAATCTCTCTTACTATCTCTCACTGACACAATCCTCGTTAATATGGAGAATAAACAATCATACCTGCTTATTCTTCTAGATCTTTCCGCTGCATTTGACACGGTAAAACACTCCACTCTAATAGACCAACTAGCCAACATAGGGATCAAAGGCACAGCCCTTAGTTGGTTCCATTCCTTCTTAAGCAACAGATTCTACAAAGTAAGGATAAACAACAAAGAATCGCATCCAATCTTGACAGAGCAAGGAGTCCCACAAGGATCATCACTTTCACCCACCCTCTTCAATATTTACCTCCTCCCTCTCTGCCATCTACTCTCAAACCTTAAGCTCACCTATTACCTATATGCAGACGACATACAAATCCTCCTTCCGATTACAGAATCCCTTCAAAAAACCATCACTTACTGGAACGAATGCCTACAGCCCATCAAAAACCTACTCTCAAGCCTCAACTTAGTAGTGAATGCTAATAAAACCGAAATGCTCATTGTCTCCCAGGATCCACGCACAATCTCTTCCAGCCTTTCTCTACCAAACACAAACAACTCATTCTCATCTGACGTCAGAGACCTTGGAGCATGGCTTGATAATCATCTAAACCTAAAAAAGTTCGTAAACAATACCACAAAGGACTGCTTTTACAAACTGCAAGTCCTCAAAAAACTTAAACCCCTCCTTCACTTCTCCGACTTCAGGCTAGTACTACAATCCATCATTCTTTCTAAGCTAGACTATTGCAATTCCCTGCTACTTGGTATACCCGCCAACACCATCAAACCATTACAGATGGTTCAGAATTCAGCGGCTAGAATTCTAACTAGCACTAACAAAAAAGATCATATCACCCCAATCCTCCGGAACTTACATTGGCTACCCATTAAACAAAGGATACTCTATAAGGTACTCACTATCATCCATAAAGCGACAAACAAACTAGCTCCCATCACATTAAGCTCGCAACTACAACTACACACTTCCTCCAGACCAATCAGAAGCGCATACAGAGGAACACTGCTTGCTCCACAAATAAAATCATCATTGAGCAAACGAGCGCTATCTTCAGCAGGCCCACACCTATGGAACACGCTTCCCCCAGATCTTAGACTAGAACCCAGTCATCAAGAATTCAAAAAAAGACTGAAAACTTTTCTCTTCCAACAAGCTTTCCCAGACGCTTAAGTGACAGACAGACTCCCTAATTACTAAGTATCCTAATTACCCTAATTATGGTCACTGTATCCAGTACTAATTCTAAAATATCTACAACTGGACAATGATCTTTGAGATCAAAAATTTACTTTATTTCATATATATATTTGGCATTGCTTATATTTATTGCTACGTTAAATAGTTATACTGCTTATATAATATATTATATTTCTTTACTTATTACTATTTATTACCAGTTAAACTATTATTTCTTTATTTAGCTCTATGTTAAATTGTCAACCAGTTATACTGTTCCATATGTTCTACTGTTCCATGTAAAGCTCAGCTCTCTGTTGAGCAGTTCTTCGTTTTATGTAAACCGGAGTGATTTGTAGTCCCTACAAGAACTTCGGTATATAAAAATTAAAAATAAATAAATAAATAAATATGCGCTATTTGTGCGTGCATGTGCTCATTTTTATGCACACAACTCTTTTAAAATTCGCCTTTAAGGCTTTTCACTCATTCTGTGTCAATGGGGAAACTAAGCAGGGTTAAAGGCCTAGATTCACTAATACCGCTGGGCTCTTTGAATCGCACGGTACGGGGGGGTGGGGGGCGAAGCAGGGGGCGGGCCTGCGAAAGCCAACAGCGATCGCACTTCTGCGGTGCGATCGCCGCCGGCTTTCGCTCCCAATAGTGCCATCATAAAAAGTGGTGCTATTGGGGGCGAAATTGGCAGCGAAAAGGGTTCTTACTTTTTCGCTGTCCGCGATGTCTTTGTGGCATCCGCCCCGACTCCTCCTGTTCCGGTCTTGACGCCATCCCCATTTAGTGATCGCACGCGAAAAGTCCCTTTTCACTTGCAATCGCTTTGGAAAATGACCCCCAAAGTGAGATGTTTTTCTGTAGATCCCTTTTACATACACAAGGCCTTATTCAAAATTGACTTTTTCCATATTAGAAAAATAATCATTGTTGAATAAGGCCTACAGTGATTTGCTAATACAAGATGATAATAGCATGTTGGTAACTTAGAAGCCAATGCACTAACCTGCGGATTAGTGATCTCTTTCATGCACAAAGTTGTTACCCATACATGTAGCAAAATTGCGTGTGAAATTTCCCAAGAAGAATTGTCCAAAGATAACTATACCTCATTGTAATATGGTTATATTTTTGCAAAAAATGTTTTCACATGTCGGTTTCTGCATGATTCTGCATTAATGGACTGCTATGTAAGATATTTCTTTTTTTCTTTTTAGACATTTGATATTCTGCTTTTTATGAAGAATAGCCTCAAGGCAGATTACAACAAAATTAAAAACAGATATTATTTGAATTCCTGTATAGTTAGTATCAAATTCACAGTTGGCATCTTCTCAGATGGCATAGCAATAAGAATCCAATGATGTATAACTTATGGCCTTCAAGACAGGTAAGTCACGTGGTTCAAGAGATTAGGTCAGAGGACTGGAGGCTTCTGCTGGGAAGGTCTGGGTGAAGAGCCATGCTTTAGCTTTTTTTCTGAAAATGAAGCAGTAGGGCTTAAGGTGCAAAGTTAGCGGTATCTTGTTCCAAATACTGGGGTAGATCTTTAAAAAATACGCCATCGCGTACTTTTGTTCGCGCACCAGGCGCGAACAAAAGTACGCTGGATTTTATAAGATACGCGCGTAGCCGCACGTATCTTATAAAATCCGGGGTCGGCGCGCGCAAGGGGGTGCACATTTGTGCAACCTGCGCGCGCCGAGCCCAGCGCGCGCTGCCTGTTCCCTCCGAGGCCGCTCCGATTTCGGAACGGCCTCGGAGGGAACTTTCCTTCGCCCTCCCCCCACCTTCCCCTCCCTTCCCCTACCTAACCCACCCCCCCAGCCCTATCTAAACCCCCCCTACCTTTGTCGGCAAAGTTACGCCTGCTGCAGCCCCGCTCCGTCCTCCGGTCCCGGGGGCTGGTCTGGAGGCCTCGACCACGCCCCCGGGCCGGCGCCACGCCCCTGGGCCCGCCCCCGAAACGCCACGGCACGCCCCCGAAATGCCGCGTCATTTCGGGAATGCCCCGGACACGCCCCCTCCCGCCCCTTTTCGAAAGCCCCGGGACTTACGCGCATCCCGGGGCTTTACGCGCACCGGCAGCCTATGCAAAATAGGCGCGCTGGCGCGCGAGGGCCCTGCACACGTAAATCCAGAAGGATTTACGCACACAGGCCTTTTAAAATCCGCCCCACTTTGTATATGGCAGCTGAAGGCTTGGAGTCTAGTACAGGTCATTCTGGCAGAGGCCCAAGAAGGAAGGAAAGAAAGGCCATTTGGGAGGATCAGAGCTATCTTGTGGAAGTATAAGAGAGACCAAATTGAGACAGGTATTCTGGGGTCTATTTATTTATGCACTTGAAGACAAAGCTTTCAACTGAGATCCAGTGTACATAAGAAATAACATAAGTTTTGCCATGCTGGGTCAGACCAAATGTCCATCAAGCCCAGCATTCTGTTTCCAACAGTGGCCAATCCAGGTCACATGTACCTGGCAGGATTCCCAAATTCAATAGATCCCATGTAGGCTTATCCTAGGGACAAGCAATGGATTTCCCCAAGTCCACCTTAATAATGGTTTATGGACTTTTCTTCCAGGAACTTAAGAACATGCCATACTGGGTCAGACCAAGGGTCCATCAAAATTATGCCAGATGTATAATGGTAGGTTTGTTATAATTGTTTTATGTCGAATTTTGCTACAGCAAATTCTGTTATTATAAACCGACATGAAATTAATTTGAATGTCGGTATATAAAGCTGATTAAATAAAATAAATAAATAAAATAAAACCAGCTATACTAACATCTTTTACCACATCCTTCAGCAACAAGTTCCAGAGTTTCATTATGTGTTGGGTAAAAAAGAATTTTCTCCAATTTGTCTTAAATGTATCACCTAGTAACTTCATTGCATGTCCCCTAGTCTTTGTACTTTTTGAACGGGTTAACAGCTAATTCACATTTGCCCATTCCAATCCACTCATTATTTTATAGACATCTATTATATTTCACCTCAGTCATCTCTTTTCCAAGCTGAAGAGCCCTAACCTCTTTAGCCTTACTCATAAGGATTTGTTCCATCCTCTTTATCATTTTGATTGCCCTTCTCTGTACCTTTTCTAATTCCACTATATCTGTGACCCGAACTGCACACAGTATTTAAGGTGCAGTCGCATCAGAGAGCGATACAGAGGCACTATGATATTCTTTGTTTTATTCTCCATTCCTTTCCTAATAATTCCTAGCATTCTAGTTGCTTTCTTGGTCACTGTTACACACTGGGCAGAGAGTTTCAACATATTATCCACAATGATGCCTAGATGTTTTTAATGGGAGGTGACTGTCAATGTGGAATTTTACATCGTGTAGCTATAATTTGGGTTCCTCATCCCTATGTGCACCACTATGCATTTCTCCACATTAAATGCCATCTGTCATTTGGATGCCCAGTCTCCTAGTCTCACAAGGTCCTCTTGCAATTTTTCACAGTCCTCTTGAGATTTAACAAATTTGGATAATTTTGTACATCAGCAAATTTGACCATCTCACTTATTATTTCCATCTCCAGGTCATTTATAAATATGTTAAACAGCAGCAGTCCCAGCACAGACCCCTGGGACAATCTGCCAGTCACCTTTCTCCAAGAAGAAAACTGACTATTTAGCCCTGTTTTCTATCTTTTAACCACTTCTCAGACCACAATAGAACATTGCCTTCTATCCCATGATTTTTTAATTTCCTCAAGAGTCTCTCATGAGGTATTTTGTCAAATGCTTTCTGAAAGTCCAGATACATTATATCAAATGGCTCAAGTTTATCCACATGTTTTATACCTTCAGAACTGATGTAATTAGTGTAGAATTGGCTCTTACCAGAATTCTCACGGCTGTACTCTATAGGAGCTAGATGTACTTCATACCACATTGTGGGATGCCATTGAATAGCGAGTCACAGTAGTCAGTTGTACTGGTGATTAACTGATGGGGCACTGTGCTAAGATTGTGTTTATCAAGGTACTTTCTCAGTTGGTGGATCTAGCACAGATGAATGAGTGAGGTTCTTACCACCTTCGTGATGCGCTTTTCCATACTGAGGTTCTGATCCAGTTGAACCCTAGGCTTCATACAGATTCTTTGGGATGCAATTGGATACCTAACAGGGTGGTTATTGATCATAAGGGATGGCTTTGCCGGCTGATCCAGAGGAGTTCAGATTTAGAGGGATTCAGGTTGAATTTATGGTTGCTAAGCCATTGGGTTCTTGGTCTGAGACAGTTATTGAGATTAGCCATGGAAGACGTTTGGTCAGATCCAATTTAATGCAGAGTTGAATATTATCTACGAAAAGATGGCATTCAGTATTGACAGATTGAATGAGGTCACAGATTGAGTGAATGTAAATATTGAAAAGAATAAGGGAGATGACTGAGCCCTGGGGCTTTCCACATACAAGCTCTCTGGGTTTGGAGGTTTTGTTGGCACAAGTAACAGACTGTGTTCTAGTAGACAAAAATGAATCAGATCATTTAAGGGAAGTACCTTCAATGCCAATGTCTCTTAAGCACCAAAGCAGAAGTTGGTGATTAACAGTGTCAAAGGCAGCAGATAAATCTACTAGAAGAAGAGAGTTGCCACCTAAGTCAGCATGTTGATGGATACTATTTGAGATGGCCAATAAGACAGATTCAGTTACATGGCCTTCGTTGAGCTGGATTGGTAGCTGTGTAGGATGCTGCCTTCCTCTAGGACGACAAGGAAATGGAGGTAAACCACTTTCACTACTAGTTTGGAAAAGAAAGGAAGGCTGTAGACTGGCCGATAGTTGTCAATTATTTTCTGATCAGAGCCAGGATTCTTGAAGATAAGTTTAAGAACATAAGACGTGGACACACTGGGTCAAACCAAGGGTCCATCAAGCCCAGTATCCTGTTTCCTACAGTGGCCAATCTAGGTTACAAGAACTTGGCAAGTACCCAAACATTAAATAGACCTCATGCTACTAATGCCAGTAATAAGCAGTGGCTATTTCCTAAGTCAACGTAATTAATAGCAGTGAATGGACTTCTCCTCCAGGAACTTGTCCAAACCTTTTTTAAACTCACCTACACTAACTGCCTTAACTACATCCTTTGACAATGAATTCCAGAGCTTATTTGTGCATTGAGTGAAAAATAATTTTCTACGATTTATTTTAAATGTGCTACTTGCTAACTTCCTGGAGGGCCTCCTAGTCCTTGTATTATTTGAAAGTGTAAATAACTGATTTACATTTACCCGTTCAAGTCCTTTCATGATTTTATATACCTCTATCATATCCCCCCTCAGGTGTCTTTTCTCCAAGTTGAACAGCCTAAACTTCTTTAGCATCTCCTCATAGGGGAGCTGTTCCATCCCCTTTAACATTTTGGTTGCCCTTCTCTGTACCTTCTCCAGTGCAACTATTGTATATCTTTTTTGAGATGCAGCGACCAAAATTGCACACTGTGCTCAAAGTGAGATCTCATCATGGACATTCCACATTTTATTCACCATTCCCTTCTTAATAATTCCTAACGTTCTGTTTGCTTTCTTGACCACCATAGCATATTGTGCCAACAATTTCAATGTATTATCCACTATGACACCAAGATCTTTTTCCAGGGTGATAGCTTTTAATATGAAACCTAACATAATGTAACTGCAGCATGGGTTACTTTTCCCTAAATGTATCAACTTGCACTTGTCGACATTAAATTTCATCTACCATTTGGATGCCCAATCTTCCAGTCTCACAAGGTCCTCCTGCAATTTATTACAATCTGTTTGTGATTTAACTACTCTGAATAATTCTGTGTCATCTGAAAATTTGATCACCTCACTCGTCGTTTCCATTTCCAGATCATTTATAAATATATTAAAAAGCACTTGTCCAAGTACATATCCCTGAGGTACTCCACTGTTTATCTTTTTCCACTGAGAAAACGGACCATTTAATTCTACTCTCTGTTTCCTGTCTTTTAACCAGTTTGCAATCCGCAAAAGGACATTGTCTCCTATCCCAAAACTTTTTAATTTTCTTAGAAAGCCTCTCATGAGGGATTTTGTCAAATGCCTTCTAAAAATCCAAATACACTACATCTACCAGCTCATCTTTATACATGTAACCCAGACCACTTTTGGGGTTACTAACAGGTCATGCAACAGCCCAATACATTTAGGGAAGTAATTAGGGGAGTATCTATTCATGGCCAGCCCTCCCACTAGCGGAGCTATAATGGATACCCTTGGTCCTGAGGTTTTATAGCAGAGCTCTGACATAGGCTCTGGGAGCAATATTATTTGGAAGACAGAGAGAGAGAGAGGTTGTATTTTTCCTAAGTTGGATTTGGGCCTTCCTAGAACCTCAGAAACCCTCAGAAACCCTCTGAGACCCCTCCAGGACAGGCCAGAGGACTCCACTGCTGTACTCTCCTCACAAAGTGCAGAGTGGCTGCTCTGGGACTATTTTGGGACTTTGAACATTTATTTAGAGGATCCATGCTGGAGGCCTGGGCCTTTCCAAAGCCAGGGATTGGGGAACCCTGAGCTGGAGACGCCCAGTGTTTAGGGAAGATCTGCCCTCCATTTGAGCTTCAGTGAGGAAGGGGGTATAGTGACCTGCTGCAAATAATTTCCTGATTATCTGAGTATCTAAATTGGGGAAAGAAGTTTTTGTTTTTTCAACATCCGGGAGGAAGTGTTTTTCTGTTCCTTTTCCTGCCCATCAAGGGGACTTGCAAACCCTGCAGTCTGCCAAGGATTCCTACCACCTGGGATCCCATCAGATTAATCTACTAACTGTGAGTAACAGATCCACATTCAAGGGAGGACACCCATCCAGCATCTACCAGAGCCCTGAGGTATAGAAAGATTAAATTCTGTGCCAAGATAGATTTTTGTGTCATCAGGAGGGGTTTCCCATCCAGCCAAGGAGGGACCATGCCTAGAGAAACCATTGCACAATCTAATCCAGAAGTGTGGATGGATCCTTGGCTTAATAAAGACTAATGCACAGATAGAGGAGAAAGGAGCTATAATTGGAAAAAGTACAGCAGAGACTGTACTTTTTATGGCAAAACACTGTGGTGTGTGATTTGCCATATCTAATTGTGCCATTCAGTAAAACTGTATCAGTAAAGTATTATTTTGGACACTGTCTACGAGGCCTGAGTGTGGTTTGTTTGGCACACAATGCACAGCTCACAGTACAATGAGGGAAAATCAGCTAAACATTCCAGCCACCCCATACTGGGACCAGAGAGGATTCCTTTCCACCCCTAGTCCAAAGGATCTATACCTTGGGATGGGAAGAGAAGAAAAAGCTAGCTAGGATCCCTGCCCCAAAGAACTTATAAATAACTTTATGTCCCCTTCAGTACCCGACTTGTACACTAAGGAGTGGTTACATACACATGTTTATCAACCCCATCATAAAAATGTAGCAGATTTGTGAGGCAAGACTTCCCTTGGGTAAATCCATGCTTATTGTGTCCCATTAAACCATGTCTATCTATATGTTCTGTGACTTTGTTCTTTAGAATAGTTTCCAAGATTTTCCCCAGCACTGGTCAGGCTAATCAGTCTATAGATTTCCGGATCACCCCTGGACCTCTTTTTAAATACCAGGGTTACATTGGCCACCCTCCAGTCTTCAGGTACAAAAGAAGATTTTAATGATAAGTTACAAATTACTCATAATATATTTAAAATTTCATATTTGAGTTATTTTGGAACTCTGGGGAGTTTACCATCTAGTCCATGTGATTTATTACATTTCAGTTTGTCAGTCTGGCCTGCTACATCTTCCAGGTTCACCATAATTTGGTTCAGTTCATCTGAATCATCACCCTTGAAAACTATCTCCAGAATGAGTATCTCCCCAACATCTTCATTAGTAAACACCAAAGCAAATAATTCATTAGTCTTTCCATGATGGCCTTATCTTCCCTAAGTGCCCTTTTCACCCCTGAATTATCTAATAGTCCAACTGACTCCCTGGCAAGCTTCCTGCTTTGGATATATTTTAAAAAGTTTTCATTATGAGTTTTTGCCTCTATAGCCAACTTCCTTTCAAATTCTGTCTCAGCTTGTCTTATGAATGTTTTACATTTAACTTGTCAATGCTTATGCTTTTTCCTATTTTCTTCAGATGGATCCTTCCAGTTTTTGAAGGAAGATCTTTTGGCTAAAATAGCCTTTTTAATCTCACCTTTTAACCATGCTGGCAATTGTTTGGCCTTTTTTCAACCTTTCTAACAGGCCAATGCAATATCGGGTGCTCAGGTCAGCACGCCACTTAACACATGGTTGGATGCAAGTTTTGGACGTGCTAGACTAGCGGTTCTCAATCGGTGAGTCACGACGCTCTAGTGTGTCGCCAGTACATGCAGGTATGTCGCCATACTTCCTGGTCCCTCACTGACCCAGCTGTTTCCCCTGCCCCAGCGAAATAGGAACTCATCCTCCGCTTAGGCTTAAAATGCTGATAGCCCAGGTGGAACGCAGCAGGAGAGCTGGAGTCAGCGGCACCATCATGGTCACTTTTTCCCGCCCCCAATGGCCTGGAAGTGGAAATGGTATGCAGCGGCTGCGCACGTGGGAAGAAGAGACCATGCTAGTGCGTGCAGCATCGGCTTGAAGAAGAGAGGCGCGGCCTGAAGAATAAGCAGCACAAGAGGAGCAACGCCAGCCCTCGCAGCCAATGGGACTCCTTTCTCGAGGCCATGAGGGCTGAAAGTGGAGGAGGCTGCTGCTGCTAAGGGAAGAAATGGAGGAGGCTACTGTTGCCGCTTATTCGGTGGGGAGGGAGAGAATGAGTGAGAAAACATATGTGTTTTAGATCGTGTGTGTGTTTGTGTGTGTGTGTGTGTGTGAGACAGCATGTATGTAAGTGAATGACTGAGAGCCTGTATGTGTAAGTGTGTGATGGAAAACCTGTTTGTGTGAAAGAGAAAGTATGTGGGTGTGATTAAAAACATGTTTATGTGAAAGAGAGTATGTGTGTGTGATTGAGAGCTTGTATGTGATTGAGATCCTTTGAGTGTGAGATAGTATGAATATAAGTGTATGACTGAGAACCTGTGGGATAGATCTTTAAAAAATACGCGATCGCGTACTTTTGTTCGCGCACCAGGCGCGAACAAAAGTACGCTGGATTTTATAAGATACGCGCGAAGCCGCACGTATCTTATAAAATCCGGGGTCGGCACGCGCAAGGGGGTGCACATTTGTGCAACCTGCGCGCGCCGAGCCCAGCGCGCGCTGCCTGTTCCCTCCGAGGCCGCTCCGATTTCGGAGCCGCCTCGGAGGGAACTTTCCTTCGCCCTCCCCCCACCTTCCCCTCCCTAACCCACCCCCCCCCCCGGCCCTATCTAAACCCCCCCTAACTTTGCGCACGCCGGCTGGCAGCCCCGCTCCGTCCTCCGGTCCCGGGGGCTGGTCCGGAGGCCTCGACCACGCCCCCGGGCCGGTGCCACGCCCCCGGGCCCGCCCCCCAAAACGCCGCGGCACGCCCCCGAAATGCCACGTCGTTTTGGGAACGCCCCGGACACGCCCCCTCCCGCCCCTTTTAGAAAGCCCCGGGACTTACGCGCGTCCCGGGGCTTTACGCACGCCGGCAGCCTATGCAAAATAGGTGCGCCGGCGCACAGGCCTTTTAAAATCCGCCCCTATATGTGTAAGTGAGAGAGATCATGTGTACGTATTATTCTGAGCCTGTGTGAATAAGTAAGAGAGAGATCATGTATGTCTCTGTATGATTGAGAGCCAGTGTAGGTGAAAGAGTATGTGAGTATGTGATTGAGAGCCTGTATACAAGTAAGAGAAAGAGAGAGAGCATGTGTGTAAGTGTGTGAATGAATCTGTGTGTGAGAGAAAGAGACAGACGTGTGTGTATGTGTGAAAAGACAGACAGCATGTGTGTAAATGGGTTTTTTTTTTAACTTTAATGGGAATCGAATCCCATATGTAACTAATGGACGAATCGGGCTCCCCCAAAAACAGAAGTAACGGATTTGGGTCCCGACAAATGCGAATACCAAATCGAACAGATCCGTCCCTGCTGCACATCCCTAGCAACTGTGAACTGTTGGCTTTCCCCCTTGTTCTAGTTTAAAAGCTGCTCTGTCTCCTCTTAAAGGTTAGTGTCAGCAGCCTGAACCACCCTGGATAAGGTGGAGCCTGTCCTCTCGGAAAAGACTCCCTCTTCCCCAAAAGGTTGCCCAGTTTCTTACAAAACTGAATCATTCTTCCCATACTCATCCACACTTTGAGACCCCAAACCTCTACCTACCTCTGGGGACCTATGTGTGGAACATGGAGCATTTCAGAGAACATAAGCTATGCCATACTGGGTCAGACCAAGGGTCCATCAAGCCTAGTACCCTGTCTCCAACCGTGGCCAATCCAAGTCACAAGTACCTGGCAAGTACCCAAGCATTAAATAGAGAATGCTACCTGGAGGTTCTAGATTTCAGCTTTCTATCTAAAAGCCTAAATTTGGATTCCAGAACTTCCCTCCAAATCCTTCTATGTTGTTGGTGCCCACATGAATCACAACAGCCAGCTCCTCCCCATTGCTGACTAAAATCCTATCTAGGTGACACACAAGGCAGGCAAGTACCAGGAAATCCCCATGTCCACCAGCCACCCAGCTATCTACATTCCTAATAATCGAATAACCAACTAAATGGCCGACCTAAGCCTTCACTCTCTGCAATCAAGTTAGATAGAGAGTAAATGGTACAAATCAACTCTTCTTTCACCTTTCATCACTCCGAATCACATGAAATCTTCACTGATGGTAACTGTGCTGTTCATACGTATGACTGTGCATATAAAATTTCCCCCCCAAAACCCAACTCACCCCCACAAACCTCACCTCGATTTACTAGTGCCCCCTTTTACAGTGGTATAGTTAACTTTTTTGTGAGCCTGTACAGAGGCTCTCTCTCTCCCTCTTTATTTCTCTCTCTCCCTCCCTCTCCCTCTCCCCTCACCCCCTCCCTCCAGCAGCCCAGGCTGCAATAAAATCCTGTTCAGTCGGTAATGCAGCATATGATGGACTTCTCAGCTTGTGATGTGAAAATAATGCAGGTGTGATAAATTTAATTCGCATTGTGAAAAAATACCTATGCGGTATCAGGAAAATTATCCTAACTCGCCCCTTTTTTATCGCGGTGTTACAATGGCTGGCTGCGGAAGCCATGGCTAGTCTCTCTCACCAGCTTCACGTCGCCACAGCAGGAGTGGGTCTGGGAACCCTGGAAGTGGCGGGGAGGCACCGTGGATGTTGTCCTCCATTTTTTAGCCCTATGCGCCGCTGCTGCTCCTCTCAGTGCGGGCTGTCAACTGCAGCATCCTTGTTCTTTGCAACAGAGATGCTGCTACCGTCCGCTCCCTGCAACCCAGCCCCTAGGTGCGTGCATGTGCCTCCCTCAGTTATTTAAAGGACCTGCGGCAGGGAAAGGCGGCCGGCCCTCCCTGATGATGTCATCTGCTTTCTCCTATTTATGGCAAGCTCTGGCAGTCAGAGCTTGCCTCAGCAACAGGTCCTGATCTGCCAAGAGTAGTTGATTGCTTCTGACTCTGTGCTCCTGTTCCTGTTCCACGCCCCTGATTCCTGATCCTCTGCTCCTGCTCCTGGCTTCGGTTTCCCACTCCTGTTCTTCAGATTCCTCAGATTGCTTCTGTGGCTCTGACCTCGGTACGTTTTTTGGTCCTTGCTTGTCTGCTGCCTGCCTCAACTGTCTGCTTGTCCCTCAGATCTGCCTGCCCCGACCCCTGGCCTCCATCTGGACTCCTCGCCGCCGGCCTCAACCTCTGGAACACCTGACTACGCCTAATCTTCCTTTGCCGTGAGATTCTTCACTGACTGGAGACCTGTGCCTAAGTCCATCCAGCCCCGGCACCCAAGGGTTCAACCTGCGGGGAATGTTGCCTGGTATTGGTGAAGGTCCTAGTGGGTCTCCGCACTGATGGTATCCGCATCCTGACGACGAGGACCTGCAAGGGGCTCACCACCTGCAAGTAGCGCCAACCTCGTCTGGGCTCAGGGGTCCACTGACCAACACACGGGTGCTATTTTTGCTATATTTATAGCAAAATGATTAATCTAGGCCTTAGATAAATGGCTGTTCTTTGACTATGTACCCCTGAGTTGATTGTTCGTTGTAGATGCTGAAAATATCTTGTCTATAAATATAGGCTTGGACAAAATACAGGGTTGGCTATCAAGAAACAATGTCTGCTTAAATCCTAACAAAATAGAGGTTTTGTGGATCGGCTACCCCAGCTGAGTCCTTGAAATCCTGTTTAGTTGTAGAAGGGGTTGACACTTTCATCTAATGATTCTGTGTGTAGTCTTGGAATCATGCTGGATTCTGGCTTAGATTTTCAGAAGTACCTTGCAAAGATGTCTACAAGCATCTTCTTTTTACTGATATTCCTCAGCAGATACATGCTTATGTGAACCCTGATGTTTCAGGTAATGGCTATATGCTGCCTGGATTACTGTAACAGTGTATTTTCTGGTCTTCCAGCAAAATCCATCTGGTTTCTTCAACTTGTGCAAAATTCAGCTGCCAGAATTTTTTCTGTAACTAACATAAGAGAGCACATCCCCCCAATTCTGTTCAGCTTACATGGGCTGCCTGTTTTCTGGCATAAACAATATAAAAATCTGATTTTGGCATTTAAAGACCTGTATACGAATGTCCCTCTGTACCTCTGAGAGCTGATTGTCCAAAATGCCCTCTCATATTTGCTTAGGTCATCACAAGCTGCACTTTTAGTCTTTTTATCTCTTAAAATGGCTCGACTGGTGCACACATGGCATCATGTTTTTTTTTCTTGCCATCTGCCTGTTCTCTGGAACAATTTGCCAGTTGAAATTAGATCAATGCAGGACTTGGCCCTGTTTTAAACAGTTAGCTAGTGTGGAAAAAAAAATTATTACCGTTAACCAGCCCAGCCAAGGAGGGCTGGTTGGCCCCTTAAGTCAGCTTTCCCTGTGAAGCAAAGAACACTCATTTGGTCTGCAAAACCTATCTTTATTGACAGACCTTCTTTTATAAATGTGCAGGGAGAGAGAATGACATATCCTCATACCTTTTTATAGATTATTCGAGTAATAGTGATAAACGGTTAAGTGCAGCTGTCGCGTACATCACAGGTATAAAAACACAGAGGTGTGTAAGTGCCTGTCCAACCGCAAGACTACATGTCTGCATGACCCTCCAAGAAGAGCAGAGTTCACAGAGTTGCTAGTACTTTACCCACCAAACAAGTGTAGAAAAAGCATTCACCTTATAGTAGACGAGGGACACATCTTTGATGTCATGAATGCTTCTACATCTCTGATCACCTCAGCACTCTGGATCAGGTTATCTACTATATTTAAAGATAATATCACGCTTACTATCTGCAGAAATAGCATATTTCTAGATATATACTGTAGAAAGTTCATCACCTGTAACATATGCCACTCATCTTTCTGACATTTAACTAAACACAACTCTACAGTGGCATCTTAGCTTTATCTGATACATTTTTAACTATGCCTCATAGCTAACCACAGTGCATTTACTGGCAGCTGACACTCTGTCTCTGTAGAGACAACTTTGATGTGCTTTAAGCAAGGTAAAGTAATTTTAACATATTTTATGAAAGCCTACTTTCAACTTAATACTAAGTAACTTACTGAGCTCAGTGCAGAATTGCTAACAGGCAAAGTCTAATTCAGCTAAACTGAATTGGACCATTTCAAGATCAACTGACTCTAAGAAAACTTCAACATGAGTTTATTAAACTTGATTGATCGCTTTTCTTGTATTGAAATCAAAGCAATGTACATTAAAATTAATAAAACAAACAGTAAAATAATAAAACAAGTTACAAAAATGCAAGAAGCAATTTAACAAAATAAAACAATTTTAGCCAGCATTGGTAGTAAGTAAAAACAAAAATCAGCTACAAGTAAAACAAAAGTAGTCAAATCTGTTCAAATACACTTGCAAGAAAAGAAATGTCTTTAAAGCCTTTCTAAACTTGGAGTAATCCTTTTCTAGGTGTAAGGCAAGGGGTAAGGAATTCCACAGGCTGGAATGAAAAACTCATTTCTTGGATTCTTTCCAGCCTGATTTCCTTGGGAGAAGGTAAAGTCAATAGCTCATGTTGTGAACAACAAAGACTCCAACCTTTGAAAGATATGGAGGGGTACCCCAACAAAGATCCTTAAAGATTCGGCATCCTATCTTGAATTGAATACAGCATAAAATAGGTAGGCAATGTAGATCTTGATAAACTTCTTTTTCCCAAACCTTAATTTAGCAGCAGTATTCTTCACCACCTGAAGTCTCCTGATAAAGTTTGAGAAGAGTCCATGATACAAAGCGTTAAAATAGTCAAGACAACTTAAGACCAATGAGTGAGTCAAAGTTTTAAGGTCGCCTACATCTAGAAATGGTCTGAGGCATGAATAAAACATAGAAAGTAGTAAGCATATTGTACAAGATTTGAAAATATTGTAAGAACAATTTAGAAGAAGATCCAGTCTCACTCCCAAAGTGGTAAGAACATCCTTAAGTTGAAATACGGTGCCAGCCATCTTAGGAGGAGGGAGGTTCTGCACATCATAATTCCTGATGAACCACATTGTTTCTGATTTGTCTGGATATAAGCTTGGAAAAACTAAGACAGTTAAAACTTGTCTCTTAAACAGTACTTTGAAACTAATTAGGGATGTTTAATTGAGAAGTTGGCTCTTATATTCTGATGATAATGGTTTGACTGTAATGTACTGTATTTATACTTATTTTATTTAATGTATATTAGGGGTCGATATTCAAAGGGGTCCAGTTCCAGTCATCTCAGCGATTCCTCAAGAGTCTAGATTCAGTTGTTCAAATGACTCCATTCTTGGCAACTCTGGCTCTGTTTCCACTCATCTCAGCCACACCAGTTCTTGTACTGGAAAGTCCAGTTTTAGTCATCTCAGCAACTCCAGTTCCTATACCAGAGATTCTGGTTTCAATCATTTCTCCAACTTCAGTTCTTGGTCATGTCTTGTTATCAACAACAGATCAAGCTCCAGATGTCCCAAGCAGTTGTTCCAGAGGTTGTATTTGCAGCTGTCCCTGACTTTAGCCAGCCAAGTTTTGGTCCAGTTCTGATTCCATCTCTTTATGGGACTTTTTTTAGTTTTTATATTTTGCCTTTTGTGACTGATCAGCCACTTCAAAGAATATTACATTTGGGTACTGTAGGTATTTCCCTGTCCCCAGAGGGCCTACAATCTAAGGGCCTGATTTATTGAGGCTTTTTTTACCATCTGTATCTATGAGAAAAATGCTTAGTAAATCAGGCCCTAAGTTTGTACCTGAATCAATGGAGGGTAAAGTGACTTGCCCAAGGTCACAAGCAGTAGCTGCTGGATTTGAACAAAGGCTTTGCTGGTCTGCTGTTTTAAGCATTAGACTACCTCATTTTACTTCCATGAAGTGGGTCTGGGATCCTGGGGATCTTTGGAGGCATCTGGAGTGCATTCTTTTAAAGGGCACTAGTGTGAACCTCTGATGGGAAGTTCTTGCTTTTCACCAGCACAGGATCTCAGTAGGCCACTTGAATGATTTATTCCCCACCTCTTACCCCCTCAACACTGTGGCCTACACTTCCTGCTGGTATCCATCTTGTTCCTGTCTGGACACTCTAGTAAATCTTCCCAGATTTATGTCCCACTTCCTGCTGGTGTCCATCTTGTTCCTGTCTGGATACAGTTATATTCCAGGATTCCAGTCTGCACTTGGCCAGAGCTTGGATTTATGTTTTGCCCTACTTCATGGTCTTATGCCTCATGTTCTTGTTTGCTCTTAGATTGCTTCATGTATCCAGTCCTCTTGCACTGGCTCTATACTGCTTCTGTGGACACCTTTTTTTTCTCCAGGTTTTCCTGTAATGGTCCTGCCCTGCTTCTGTGGGTACCTTCATGTCTCCCTGTTAGGGATCTATATTGCTTTAGTGTTTGCCTTGTGTTTCTTGTTTTTCTTGTCCAAATTCTGCCAGTTGCCAGTACCTGAGACCTCAAATCAAGGGGAAGGTGGCTGAAGCAGTGAGAAAATGCCTGTCTCTGGTCTTGTTTGAAACTATCAGACTTTCCTTATCTGTGCACTGCACACACTTTGCCTTGGGGTCATACTTCCAGTTGATTATGTTGCCACAACAGCCGTACAAGAAAACAGTGCCAGTTGGCCCAGAGACTGGTGCTATTTTGTTGACGGCAATTTATTATCAATTTCAGGGTCAGTTGATGCCATTTTTAATGGGACTCTAGTGTGGCAGAAGTGACTGGGAATCACTCCTAACCTTTTCTTCTGCTGCAGACCCCTATGGGTGATGGAAGATGGCAGGAGGTAATGGGGGCTCCGTTTTTTTTTTTCTTTTTAAATTTTTCAGCAAATAGTGTGTGTACTTCCCTCGGCCTTTGATCTCTAGCTTGATCACCTAAATAGTCAATTAAACTTTTTTTCCTAGCTTCAGATACCAGAAGACTCAGTTCTTAAATACCAAATAATATTTATTAAAATGCTGAAACAGTTCAACACTCACTGTGTATAAAAAAGACAAAGAATAGCCATACAGACAGCAGTGCCTGGTTCAGCTATTATGAGTCTCTGGAAGTACAGTAGTCTAAGAGAGATGAATTGCAGCTGTAATTGAAGCAGATAGATATTAATGGATAGTAGTGAATAGGAATTGTTGAACAGGAGTAGGAGAATAGGAACAGGTAAAAAATGTTGCTTCTTAGGAGCTTGGCGAGAAGGATTCAGAATGAGCTGTTAGCTTGCCAAGCACCTTTTAGCAACTGAAAATTCAATAGGAAGAGGAATGACACATGGAGAGTAAGAGAACAAAATGGGAACAGATCCAATAGGAAGTTCCAAAACATTCAAACAATAATCAATCAGGAATAAGAGCTCTACACCCTGAAAGACTCTAAGCTATGCAATATCATAAGATGATACAGATTGGTGGTATAATAAACATATAATACACTGTGGAGTTAGAACAGTGTGCGCTATTTGCTAACATTATGCACTATTTGCAGAAATAAAAACAACCAAAAAAATTTTAGGGTTTTTGGACCCAGTTTATTTTAAACAAACCTAACCAAAAATGGCTATTTTTGGTTTAAATTCCTTATTTGTTTCAAACAAATGACTATCCCTACTGGGGATTCCAAGATGGGGATTTTATCAAAAGTTTAGTTTAAGTAAGGGGAAGGGGAAGCTTGGGCCGCTATTTTTTTTTTTAAGAGATTGGGGATAGAGAGAGGAGAGATCAGCTACTGCTCAGCAGCTATATTTTTTAAATAAATATACAGTAAGCCAGTGAGCAGCAAAGTTACCTATATAACTTTATCTGAATATCTTTAGCTGACTATATTCAGAAGAAAATATGTTCTACTGAATATTTAGCTAAATTTGGCTAAATTTAATTTACTTTACCAGGATAAATTTGTTGCTTACCAGATCACTGAATATTAAGAACATAAGAACATAAGAACATGCCATACTGGGTCAGACCAAGGGTCCATCAAGCCCAGCATCCTGTTTCCAACAGTGGCCAATCCAGGCCATAAGAACCTGGCAAGTACCCAAAAACTAAGACTATTTCATGCTACTGTTGCTAGTAATAGCAGTGGCTATTTTCTAAGTCAACTTAATTAATAGCAGGTAATGGACTTCTCCTCCAAGAACTTATCCAATCCTTTTTTAAATACAGCTATACTAACTGCACTAACCACATCCTCTGGCAACAAATTCCAGAGTTTAATTGTGCGTTGAGTGAAAAAGAACTTTCTTCGATTAGTTTTAAATGTGCCTCATGCTAACTTCATGGAGTGCCCCCTAGTCTTTCTACTATCCGAAAGAGTAAATAACCGATTCACATCTACCCGTTCTAGACCTCTCATGATCTTAAAGCCCTCTATCATATCCCCCCTCAGCCATCTCTTCTCCTAGCTGAAAAGTCCTAACCTCTTCAGTCTTTCCTCATAGGGGAGCTGTTCCATTCCCCTTATCATTTTGGTCATCCTTCTCTGTACCTTCTCCATCGCAATTATATCTTTTTTGAGATGCAGCGACCAGAATTGTACACAGTATTCAAAGTGCGGTCTCACCATGGAGCGTTACAGAGGCATTATGACATTTTCCATTTTATTCACCATTCCCTTTCTAATAATTCCCAACATTGTTTGCTTTTTTGACTGCCGCAGCACACTGAACCGACGATTTCAATGTGTTATCCACTATAACGCCTAGATCTCTTTCTTGGGTTATAGCACCTAATATGGAACCTAACATTGTGTAATTATAGCATGGGTTATTTTTCATTACCCAGGCAAATCCTTTTGAAAATTGCCCTTCCAGAGCAATGGATCTTGAATACTTAGGTATTAGCAAAACGTAAGGCAACAATGCATTTCTCGCATCAGATAAATACATTTATTTGTATCCTCTGTTTGGAACAGAATGGGGAGAGATCCATCATATATAAGGAAAACTGAATAAACCCGCCTTTTAATCAGAGTTTTAGGCTGGTTCCCCCCCCCCCCCCCTCTCTGGAACATAATAGATTACAATAGGCATGAGGCTCATCATCCCTTCTCCAATCTTCAAAGTCACTCTCCTGACATCAATAACATCTGGAACTGGGCGCAGGGAGCACATAGAGCATGCTCACAGTGTGATGTCAGCACAATCTATTGGTAAAAGGCCAGATACAGTTGCCTATACTTCAGTCTCCAGTTGACCACATAAATGTGCTGTCAGATACGCAGCCCATGCACCCTAGCCATGGGTTGTCACCATGATGGCATGACTAGATTTGAGGAAGGGAATTAAAAATGGGAGAATGCCTAGGTAGAAGCCAGTTTCAACTAAGCTAGCAAAAAACAAATATAAGAATGTGCAGCCAGGGATTTGTTACTAGCTGAAGGTTTTTTCACGATTTCCTCTCAAGCCATGTGATGCAATCATATGGCAAGGCTTATTTAAGCAAGCTTCCCAGTCTTGCCATGAGTGGAAAATAAAATAAAAGTTAAATAGCTGCTCCCATTGACTATAATAGGAGTTAAGCAGCTGCAGCAAAGGACCTCCCCTGTACGCATAAACTAACACACAGATAGAGAAGAGGAATTCCGAGGCGTGGGGTCTGGGCAAGCTTGTGGCTTAAGCATAGACTTTTCAAATTTATAAACTATCAGGTGAATTTTAAAAGCCCTATGCTTGCCAAAGCCAGGAGATATATGCAGAAGTTGGGCCAGTGTACACTGCATGGATTTTAAAAACTGCACATGTACGCACGTCTCCCATTACATACACAAAACTCTTTTGCCAGAAAAGGGATGGGGCATGAACGTGGTCTGAGTGGGGCATGGGTGTTTCTGAATATATGAATAAAACCAGCGCATAAGTATTTGCATGCAAAAGCACGCACTAGGGTCCCCTTCCGCCTATCTTTACTTCTGCTAAGGATGGCATGTAAGTCATAAAACAAAAAAAAACTAGGCTAGTTATTGGGGTTTTAGGGTTGGGGCTAACAGTAAAAGAGAGGCTATTTAACTAGGGGAGGTTAGTAAGTCCTATCCTAGGCAAATTGTGAATCAACTGGGGAAACTGGTAATTGTGTCGGTACACATGTCTCTTAAAATCCCCTCACTTATGCAGTAGAGGTGGCATTTGTGCTCACATGCGTGTGCCATATAAAATTGTGCGCACATGAACGCACGTACAGCCTATTTTATACCATGCGCGAATATACGCGCATCTGTTATAAAATGGCCACATCGTTTGGTGCGAGCTAGCATACGTGCGTACATGTGCGCCCGTGTGGCTGTTTAAAAGTTATCCCCTTTGTATATTAATTTTCTCAGCAAAACAATACACACCAAACAGCAGGTGCAATTTTGTGTGTGTCTGTGTGTGTGTGTTTGTGTGTGTGTCTGTGTGTGTGTTTGTGTGTGGTTTTTGGTTGGATAATTTTCAAAGTGGACTTATGTGCGTAAGTTGGCTTTGAAAACCATTGCATCTTAAGGGTGATATCACAGTATTACCCCTCTATGTGTTTTATGGAGAGGTGGAGAAAGCCTGCATACACTAGAGTGAGTGTTTCCCTGCTGGGATGCAATAGCACAATCATATTTTTTTTTTAGTTTTTATGTTTTGGGGGCAGAAAGAAAAGAACTGTTTGGGAAAGAGGAGTATAGAGGGCAGTAAGAGAAAGCACAAGACTAAAGAAAAATAAGGTAAGCGATGATGGAGAAACTGATGGAAGGGAAGAGTAACAAGGAAGGGGAGAGTACATCAAGGACAAAGTTACAACAGATAACCTGGGTCTTCCAGGTTGTAACTTTCAGAAAACTCTACAGCTACTTGACTGCCCCGAGATATGGATATGAATAAAGAGGACCTGGATTCCGTTCCTGGCTCAGCTCTTCCATTCCATGGGTTGGTTGGTTGGTGCTGCAGATGCTCTAATGTTCCTCCTCAATGCCCTTAAGGGCCTTTTGGTCCAATACCCTCCCCCCCTGACTCCACCGAGGCAGGACCCCTCCCCTCCCACCCTTTACTACTTCAGAAGCAGCTGAAGCACAATGGAGCAGGAGAGAGTAGGCCTCCCTTTTAATGTACTCCTGGCATCTTCTAAAAGGGCACCAATTCAGATCACCCGTTACTTTGCCCCAAGCACGTCAGCAGAACCGTGAGGGATGACTCTGGAGCGTGGTGGGCTTTGAGAGTGACGACAGGGAAAGGGCTGTCGGTTCAGTGGGCCATAGAAAGTGACTCCAGCAAGGGCTAGGAGGGAGCACGGAGAGTTGTCGGCCCGTTTGTGTTTTTGCAGGGGATGGAGGGGGTAGGAATCCTCCTTTGCTAAGTGATCTTTTCTTTTTGGGACAGTTTGCACAGGAGATTTCAGTACTTTCTGGGCCTAGTAAAAATTTGACTCCTGGTCTGAAGCAGGTGTTAAATTTTCAGACTTGACTGAGACCATAGAAAAAAGTAGGTGTGGGAGCATTAATGGCTGCATTAACGCATATTTTTTTTTATTAATACAAGCCATGTTGCATTTAAATGAGCTGATAAGTATATTAATCACCTCATTTAAAGGTTAAAGCAAAAGTCAGTGACAGTGTTACTTAAAAAAAAAACAAAAAAACAACAACACAAAAACACGCTAATGAAAATATAGGCTACTGTGTGTTATGATGACCTATTGCTGACTACTGGAACACAGTAAACCCCCCAAAAGTGTCCTGGGGAGATATTATTTTGCATTTTGCACCTCCGATCCAGGGTTATTTCTTTGTTTCTGCTTTATTTTATAAGTATATTTGTAGAACACTAAAAGCATGGCACATGGTGGGGGGGGGGGGGGGGGGAAAGAAGGCTATCAGGTTGCTCTGGCAGCTCTTATCTCTCGGCAGCATCTGAAAGGAAAGCTGAGAGCAGCTATTTTAATCTTTAAAGCAGAGCAGTTTTGGACTCTGGGCCTCTCAGCTTGGCAGGACCATCTGTGTAACAGTTTGACATCCCATCTGTACCTCCGCTCCTTTTCCTATGCTCATCTATATTGTGTTTCCTATGAGAATCATTGAAAAGATAATGAAAGCTTTTGTTAGGAAATAGTTTTACTGCTGTTGATATGTAATGCGTGCATCTGAAAAGTATGATGGAAAACATGCATGCCCTTACCCTGTACCCTTTCACCTGCAGGAGCAAATTCTCACTTACGCATTCGTATCTTCTTCGTACTGTGTACTGATGAGTGGGCCATGCTCCTCCTGACCCTTTTTATAGGACTTTTTTTTCCTTTTTCCCTTTTTTTTTTTTTTTTTACAGAGTATAAGAGAGCCTCCTTGATGTGACTGCCCTTTGTCAGCGCCTGCTGGGAGAGGCAGAACTAAAACAACCCTATAATCTCCTGACACCATTGTTTGTTAGTTCTTGTTTCCTTAGACAGCTGGAGAAAGCTGAACGAAATAATGCAAAAGGGAAAAAAAAAACAAGTACAGATCGTATCTGCCCTTCAAGGAAGCAATTGCTAACATCATCACCAATTACACTACACATCCAGTAGCTCTCAGTCCCCCCAAAATGAGTTTAGCACACGTCTATCATTTGAATGCAAGATAGAAGTTATCTACTCACTTCTAATAGGGCTAAGAAACAGTAAATATGGAAATCCAGAAAGAAGAACATCAGGAAATATTTCTTTACAGAAAAGGGTGTGGGTGCATGGAATGGCCCCTCCCAGGGGAAGTGGTGGAGACAGAAACAGTAACAGAATTAAAAAAAAAAAAAAAAAAAAGCCTGGAATAAACACAGAGGATTCCTGGTTATGAAGAAGTAAGAAGAAAATCCAAGATCAACTGGGGTACATGGCATTGCAACAGGAATGGACTTGGGCAGACTAGAAGAACTTGGGTCCTTACCTACCATCATGGGCTGTGTTTCTCTGTCTAAGTCCTGTGAAAGACTGTATCTGTTGTATACACAAGGCTTTAGCTTCGGTGAAGACAGCTTGGAGAGTACTATTGTAGAAGGCTACACAGACATACCACTGCACCTGCAACAATGCAGAAAACTATCTTCAATATTCAAGATTGCAAGTCCACTTTTAATACTAATAGATTCTGCTCAGCCTCTCAACTACATTGTACATTGCTAGAGGCAGCACTCATTTCATGAACCAGCTTCTAAGCCAGATACAATATTTCAAGTGGTCTGGAGGAAAACCATAATGTCTGTTTGGGAAGTTACAGGTTTCATCCAGAAATGCAGGTGCACGGAGAAAGCTATTCTGGGAATTAGAGCAAAAGTATCAACTTTTAGAATAGACATTGCAGGATGTAGAATGTCATCCATGTGTAACCGAGTATTAAAATCTGAGTCTGTAGATAGTTTGCCCTTCACAGTCATGCAGAATGTGGCTTCAGCTTGTCTGAATGCCCTCAACATGACAAAGATCCTCTTGCCATTGATGTCAGGAAGAGGCAGTGTGCTAAGGAGGAGCATCACTTCCCAATGGGAAGGGTGATTAATAGTGTAAAACCCCTTGCTTCCATGTAAGTAGGAGACTGGAAGCATTTGGATTCTAAGATCTGGAGTTCTGGGAAGTGTATAGGGTCATCTCCCCCCCGAGTGGCTTCGTTGGTCCTGTCTTCCCCTGAGCAGGACCCAGACAGCTGGAATGGAAGAGATGAATTTCAGGGGTGTAAATTCCTGGAAAAGAGAGGAAGAGAGCGAGAGAAGAAGTTCTGGCAGAGTCAGTGGACCAGCATGCTGGGAGGTGCCCTAGGAAAGGGCATCCTACCTGGAAAACGCTAACCAGAGTTCTAGATGGAGTAACCACTATCATTACGAACTCTTGAGTGGAGAGAGGCGGAAAAGAGACTGGAAAAAGTTACAGCTACCAAACTACTGGAGGGCCACAGTAAGAGAAAGGACACCTTCCCTTAAGAGCTGATCTGTTTTGAGGGAGAGACTCTTCAGGCCGAGTTTTGCTCATGTGTGAGCTGCTTCAGGGGCTATTGTAAATACAAACAGATAAAAGTGACACATAAAAACATTTAAAAATATACAGACATTAATATGTAAAAATTAAAAGAGTAACAAACCAACTGACCAAACATTGAACGAAGGAACATAAACCAAAACATAAATATATACCGAAAAATGATACACGTGTAAAATATGACATACAGAACTCAATGAATGACAATGTAGCATGTTGCGGGCGCTATTATGCCCTTATTGAATGCGCTAGCTTTACCCCTTATTGAATAAGGGGTAAAGCTAGCGCATCGATGCGCTATTACCCCTTCGATGCGCTATTACCCCTTATTGAATCAGGGGTAAAGCTAGTGCATCGAAAACGCGCGTCCAACCCCCCCGAAACTAATAGCGCCCGCAACATGCTACATTGTCATTCATTGAGTTCTGTATGTCATATTTTACACGTGTATCATTTTTTCAGTAATATATTTATGTTTTGGTTTATGTTCCTTCGTTCAATGTTTGGTCAGTTGGTTTGTTACTCTTTAATTTTACATATTAATTACTGTATATTTTAAATGTTTTAAAATATACAGGAGTAGATTATGTGGCAACAGAAAATTCTGTGGGAAAGATTCTAAACTTCTTGCTCATTATGTAGCACATTTGCATACATTTCAAATATTTTTTATATTAAATAATGTAAATTTATTTTGTGTAATAAAGTAAAGCAGTTTCCAACATTTCCTTTAAGTCTGAATATTTGATCATGTTCTGGGATTCAATACATGGGGAATTTCAGATTTCAATGTGGAGGGGGAGAGGCAGTCATCTCAGAGATAGGAGAGGGAAGAAGCATCAGGAATGGGGAAAAGGAGGGAAAATTGGGGAGTGGAGACGAGAAGGAGGAGCACTGGAACGGATAGGTGGGAAGAGGGAGAACTGGGGATGGAATGGAAGAGAAGGAGAGAGAATTGGGAAGGGGGAAGAGAAGTAGGAAAGAGAGGATTAGGAATGACAGGAGGAGGAAGATCAGGATGGGGGAAGAGAAGGAAGAAAGTATTGAGGATGGGGGAAGAGAAAGAAGGAAAATTGAGGATGGGGTGAGGGAAAGAAGAAAAGATCATGATGGGGATGGAGGGAGGAGAGGAAGATGGAGAGAGGTTCTGAGATCTTGTGGGAATACAGAGGGGGGAGATTCTCGGATCTTGGAGGGGATCCAGAGAGAGGAGAGGTAGTGTCCCTCACCAGGCTCCAGCCCTGTTGCCACTCCATCCCTACCTATCTACCACTATCCATCCCCAGTCTCAACACTTCTCTTGCAATCCCCTTCTCACCCTATCTTCTTTCTTACCTTCCCTCTCTCCATACCCATCCCTTTTTCTGTCGCCATCCCAGGTGTCCACACATGCATCCTCTTCCAACACCTCTGTCATACACACCCCCATACCCCAGTCCCTGTGTCACACAGCCCCATCCCCAGATCTGTTTTACACCCACCCCTCCATCACAACCCCCATCTCCAGCTCCTCTTTCCCAACCCCCACCCACCCCTCAGTTGCTCTATCACAACCCTTATCCCATTTCAAACAACCCCCATCACACAACCCATCTCCCAGCCCCTATTTTATATATCCCATCCCCTTTTCACACTCCCCCACCCCAGCCTCAATAGCACAATTTCCTTTTCAGTTTCCTTTCCCTCCCCACCCGCCCCTCCATACCCACACATTGATAATAAGGCGCTCTGCCGCCTGAGGCCTGACTGCTGCCGGGCGGCAGGGGAGGGGGAAACAGCACAGTGTGCTCTGCTCTCCTCTTCTTGCTGTGTGATCAGCCTGGAGGGGGTGGGGGGGGGGGAACCGGGAAAGGGAGTAGGGAGAGGGAATTGGGAATGTGCAGCCAGCACAGGTCAGGCAGGCCTTGCCACTTTCATAACTCAATCTGGCTGGGGAAGGTTTTGCATGCTCCCCATGGCCACGGAATCACAGGAGGAGACCTGGGGACCCTGCTCTCCCATTGTTACAAAAAAAAAAAGATTTTTTTTAACAAGGCAGGAAAAGTAGAACATAAATGTTTATGTATCACAGTTCTTGGTAAAATTGTCTCTTCTTTCAAGGATATTAAGAAGGAAATTATGTTTTTCATGATGACATTCATACAATTTATATTTTAATAGTTGATTCTTAATAATTAGTATTTGTTTGTGTATTTATTTATATATTTATTTATTTAACATGCTTCTATTCCACATCTTCCAAATACAGAATTTTGTCCAGGGTGGATCATGGATACTTACAAATGGTGTAATGTGTGGAAGGAAAGCAAATTACTAGATTTAAATCTGTAAGTCAATAGTTGAAAAATGGTGACATTTTAGCACTAAAATTTAATTTCTAAAACAGGTCGTTCAAGCATCTGGAAACACCAGTTATACATTATTAGCATCATTACGACATATACCATTATTCATAATGATTAGTCAACCCGAAAAGAAATATCGCCAGTTTCTTTTGTCGCTATTTTCCTGGTCAGATTGCATTGCACTAGAGCGGAGTCATTTAGCATGCAGAGCAACCCATCTCACAGGCTGCTGCCTCTTGTACCTCCCTGAAATAGAAACACTGGTAAAACTTGCTACATGGAAGGCATTGTAAGCTTAGTTCTGCAAAAAATCCTAGACTGTAAATGACCAAATATCATGATCATTACACTCATGACACTTTTTCTTTTTTTTTTTTTTTTTTTACAAAAGAGATATTTGGGTCAATTCTGGGTGCATTCGGCTCTTTCCTGTGCATGATCTTTTCTAGCACGGAGTCCTGCATGAAATTTTACAGTACAGATCTATTTATTCTGTAAGCACATTTTTTCATATGACATCTCAAGTTATGGTTTGCTAATTCATCTTTAAAATCCAACAAAGCAAAAATAATCCCCCAAAGTATCTCTGGAATAGAGTCAAACTAGTTGGCACGTGCACTATTAACATTTTAAGAAGGGCAACGAGGGAATACAGTTGAAGAAACAGATAGAAAGCAAGCAGCATTCTTCAATCGCAAGTGCAGCTGCCAGCCACTCTGCTCCTGTTTACCCCAACTTTCAGAGACTGCAAGCCAAAATATTGATTGAAATGACAAACACGTCACTGACAGAACTTGATCGGCTTCTGGCATTTAATCACAGTTCATTATCTTTGGTCCTCATTCTGCAGGACTTCCTCGTATTTCTATTCTCTTTATAAATATTTCTTATGACTTTTTATGCTCCCTTGTTAATTCTATCTAGCTTTACCTGAATTACTAATAATGCTGTAAACCACTTTGAGAATTATGTAGAAAGGAAGACTCAAAATCCAAAGTATTATTTATTATCATTATTATTATTATTATTATTATTAGGGTAATTTTAAAAGGCATTTAGATAGCTAAAAGCAAGGCAAATGCCCACCAAAATACCATCTTCTAAAATGGCTTACCCGATATGCAGGAAAAAAAAATACACAAGTGTACCTTGTACGTGTGCGTCTCTCCCCGCATATTGGAGAGGCGTTCCGGTGGCTGGAGTCTGGGTGGGCAGGGATTGAATTCATGCATGAACATTCTGCCCAGGCAAAGCACCTGCAAAACGTTAGCTAGTGGGTAAACTTGTGTCGGTAGCTTTCCCGGGATAATTTTCAAATTGCAAGGGCACATGTTTTTTCGCTTTGAAAATTAGATGTTAAGTCTGCAATGGAAAAGTACCTGCAGACTTTACCCCCCTTTCTGTTAACCATGAAGTCTGAAGGGCTTCAGAAAATCTTGATACCATGCTTCTTGTAATAAATTTTAGCAATAATCATTAAAAAAAAAAAACCCTATCACTGAACAAAAAATTATACGCCTGCTATTTTCTATCAATCAAAAGAGGGAAAAAAAACACAAGGTGATATCTTTTCATTGGCTAATGTAATACATTTCTTGACTAGCTTTTGGGAGCTACATTCTCATCATCAGGTGAAACAACAGAGCAGAGAAAGGCAAAGGATGATATCGGAATGAATCACAGTTTATATTACAATCGTGATGGGAAGGAGATGGGGAAAGGTGGAGTTGATGTATTAGCAGAGGGGTAAGAAGGTAACAAAGATTCACCACTCAGCAGCATTGTGTGTTTGGTAGTGAATGAGAAAGTCCATACAGGAGCTTTTAGGGACAATTTTCGAATGTCTAAGGGCAAGTGCAAAGGCTGTGGGAACTTTAATCTGCAGACTTGCACCAGTTCTGGAAGGGAAAGTACATACATACCTCCCCTTTGAAAATTCCCTAGGGAAGAAGCACCCTCGGAGATTTGCTTCTCTCCTTTTTTCCCTGGGTTCATTTTCCCTGCAAAATGATGCCCATAGTTTTGAAAATGCAAAACCCTGCGAGTTGTTGCCTTCCCTCCACCCCACTGCCATGTTTGATCCCATTTACTTTGCCTGTGGGTAAAAGGATGAAAATTGTTGATCCTCGTGCATATTTTACCTCTGGAAAGGCTGGGGACTTTTCAGACAGTCAATTTACCTTGCTAGATGGCTTTTGATGATTGCCTCTCCCAGTGTTTGCTTTCAAGTGGTCGATGATTTAATTTCAGATATCTTACGTTCTTGGATAATTCTGAATTTTCCTTTTAGTATTCTTATCATTGATGCATTCCGTCACTTATGTAGTATTCTGGTCCCAAAAGTTCCCCCATGAAGGCATTGCTTTGCTCTTCTTTGTGATGTGCTATCCTTTGTCTATGTAGGTTTATTTTGTCTAATCTCAGGCATGTTTTGCCACGTGGATGAACACGGCAACCACACTGTTTTTTGTCACTCGAAAGAAATCTACTGGAAAAAAATTCCTTTCAGGGATTAGTAATACTGAGAAATTTAACAAGTTCCAAAATTGTTTTCTCTGCTGAATAATTGGCTACAGACACTGTGTTTTGTTTTCATCTTCCCTAGATTATCATAAACACAGACAGGGAATGCACATACTTCCATAAACGCAGGTATCAGCACGCGGGCAAAGATAGGCTGTGTACTTGTGCATACTTGTTTGCACAAGTACGCACATATCATTTAAAATACCCCTCCCAATCTTAAGAGGTATATGTCTCACACATATTTCTGATAGGCTTTAGTGGCTTTTTCACATGTATGTAGGTGGATTTGAAAACATGCTCACGTGAGGGAAAAAGCAGTTTTTCCAAGTGGTCCACCAGTTTGCCCAGTTCATATCGAGGTCTTCAAAACCCCTCTGGTTCTTCATCCTGCAAAGCCCCCTACTTGACCCTGAACCCTCACGCTGTGCTAAAAGCCCTACAACTTGAAATCTCCAGGGTTGCTCCTCATCAGGACCAGCAGCAATATGCGCCATGGTCAGCCTTTTTAAAATACGAACTAATGCATGTAAGTCTGGGCCCCGCTCAAGAATGCCCTTGCCCCGCCCATGCCCCACCCATTCCCCCCCTCCCCCTTCTGCCCCCTGGATATGTACGCATGTACTTCGCGTCTTCTTAAAATGCACATTGCTCGCGCAAGCCAACATATGCACGTATGTGGGCATTTTTGCGTGAGCAACGCTTTTCAAATCAATCTGAGAGCTATTAGGCAATCAGAATCATATTGGGCTCAATCGATCTCTTCATCTTCTTTCAACTTAACCAAGTAGGTGTACCTTGGTTTTAATTCTACTGAACTGGCATATTTTTGTCTGTCTTACAAAATAAAATCATCTTCCCCATTTGTAGAAAATAAACTATAACATCAGAACTAGAGTCCAGTACGCCCAAGACCTTTCCATTCAATTTTTTTACTGTTCTGTAAGGAACCCTTGGTTTCCTTACCGAAAGACGTGAACTAAGTTGCTAGGGAGGAACAGAGAGATTAATGAATAGAAGTTGGGGTGTGATACTCCCCCGTGTGGGAGAAAGAGATGGTGTGTGCCTGAACCTTTATAAGCCCCTGCCACTATCTTAGGGCGTGGATTTTTAGTTCATATTTTTCTTGAGTTGCCCTGCAGAGGGACATCCCTGCTTGTGCAGTCTCTCTTTTCATTACTTGTTGTTGTTTTTTTGTGGGGGGGGAGGGGGGAGAAGAACTCTGTGGGTCCATTTTACAGACACCTGGGTAAAGAGAGTTGAGGCAGAGTGGCTCAACCTTAATTTTGGTCCAGATCTTTGGGAGACTTTGGTTGCTGGAAAAGGAAGTTTTTTCCACTCTTCCTTGCTCTCTTTTTGGTTCCCCCTTTTTTGGAGAGTTTATTTTTCTTGCCTGAGAACCTTGGGGCCTATGGTCTCTGAATGGTTTTGAACTTTGAGGAATAGAAGTCTTTCACCTAGGAAGACTTTGAGAAGCAGTTGTTACATCCAGAGGAATGGGTTCACATGCATTGCCAGCGAGAAGGAGTTAGTAAGGTATGTTTAAGAGAATTCTTTTCACTGCTGACTCGAGTGTGCTGCATGTCGGAGAAGAGTGTCCAGATGATTTATCCAGTAGAAAATCTAAGCTATTGGTGAAGACTCAGAAGAGATATGAGAATTGGGACTTTTCATTCTATTAAGTAAATGGGAATACTAATCTGACCATTTCACAGTGGAAGAATCTGGAATAAACTGGGGAGAACTGGAAGAAGGTTTACACTTTCTCAACCTGAGTAATTGGAAGGAGGCTAAGGAATTGGCTTTATTAATTAAAGATTTTGCTGGAAGAGTAACATTACAAACTTATTAATTTCCATGTGTTCAACCAATTTAATTTTACATCAAAGAGCTGTAAAGAACCTTTTAAACCATCTGATTGACTATCAGTAAAGTTAAATTGGAGACCATTCAGTTCTTCTTGTGTGTTGTTTATTGCTGCTATAGACTGTGGAGATTACCAGTGCTACGTACGGAGGGACTTAAAGGGTACTTTGTTGTTTAAAAGCATAATGGCCTTGAAGCTAAGCTTCCCCTCATAGGGAACCCTGGACCGCTCAGATGTTAACTGCTATCCTGAAGAGTTGTGGCAAATGGGGTCTATTTTATTATTGTGTCCCTTTGTGGACAGTAATCTGGGTCCTCTTGTTGAGGGGTTACAGTTCTATGGGTCATGTAAAAGGTATAGCCCTTACTACAAGGAATGCTCCAGCAATGAGAGGCTGAGAGGATATTCATGTGAGCAATGAGTGATGGGTAAAGGGGAGTATGAAGTGTGTTCCTCAAGGAATTGGGAGGACAACTCTGAGAGTTACTCAGCGGACTTTGAGGAGTTTATGGTGTTGAAGGAAGTTTGCTTGGAGTTTGTGTCTTGCTAGAACCAGGGAGGAGATCAAGGCGCTGTTGCCTGTCCTAGAGTTCCAGCTTTATATTTGGTTCGTAGAAGAACAAGGATCTTTTCTGCAAGTGGCAAGGGTCAACACAAGAACTTCCAACCACCAGACGCCAGTAGGAACATTTGACTTAGGCCAACCAGCCAGTTTGTGAGCAGACTGAGGAATTACAAGAAGGACACTGTACTCTTCCCTGGGCTAAGTGGTGAAAGGCTTTCAGGAGGGGAAGTGTGGGGTGTCCTGTGAGTTGAAGAGAGTTACGAAGTGTCTGTACCAGTGTCTTTGAGATTTTTTTTTAAAGAACTGTAAGCTGTTTCTGATTTTTTTTTTCTGCCTTGTGGATTTGTGTTGCATTTTTTCTGGTGTCATCTGCATTTTTGGTTTTTTGTTTTTTTTTCAGTAAAGCTACTTTCTGTTGGAAACACTTTTGCAGTGACATTTATTTTTGTGCACTATGTGGTCCTCTTAGAGGCCCTATTGGTTTGTTTCTTCCTGCCTCCATTTCACAGAACCCACGCTCCCCACCCTGCATGAAGTGGTCCAGACTCAGTAAGACTGGGAAGTGGGTCCAGTACTCAGAAAGACTAGGAAGTGTGGCCCCCTTCCCCGAGGCAGGATTACAATCACAATTACTAAAGATTTTTTTACAGAAAGGGTACAGCACAGCAAGGTGTAGCATGAATGCATTGGGGGCATCCGATTATTTTCACAGATTCCGTTTCTCCCCTCTCCCTTCCACTCTCACCTCAGCCTTACAATCCTTTCTGCCAACTAGAGGGAAGGAGGGGATTGGATTAAATGGAGGAGTAGAGAGTATCATATGTGGAACTGGTTGGTAGGAGATCAGATGGAGGTAAGATGATTATGCTGGGACTGGAGATGAGGACTGGGGATTAGGAGGGGACATAGGTCAAAATTGGGTGGGCAAAACCCTCCCCATAATACTGGGCCTGCCAACAGGGTAGCTGTATTAAGGGCCAATAAAATGTTGCCTCTAAAAATAGCAATACTGCAAAAATAGCCCCTGGCAAGTTGTGGCACTAATTTCCAAGGGCTATTACTGCTGTTCAGCATGAGCTTTATAGCAGCCCAACTCATGAATAAACTCAGCTCTTACTTTCTGATGGAAAGGAAGCAAGGAGGAAAACTCCTATATGAAAAACATGCAGCCTCTTTTAAAGAAGGTTTCAGTCACAAATTGTGCCTTAGCCTCAACAACCCAATTTAACAAAAGGTTTTGCATGAATATTATGGGTGAGCAGCACCATTGTATCTCTTAAGAACTAATCAGGTTAAAAGGCTCACATAGTCCTTCATTTTCTTTCTCAGTATTACATTTGCATACAATGCTATTGCAGAATATTCTTTTGCTCAACCATTGCTGAGCCTCGACCACTACATTCCCTTCCTTTTGCTCTCCACACAAACTCATTCACTCACTCACTCACTCTTACATACACAAAATCAGATGCCACTACTAGTTGAAGAATCTCAGGAACGCTTCCCTTCATCTAGCTTTAATCTTTATTTCTCTATCTTTTTTTTAATTTAATCCCCTGGACGGGGCACATAACACATGAGAGGGTCTGGCAATCATGGTGGTTAAGTACATATGTTGCGCGTCCCGTCCGCACTTGGCCTGCACCCGGGCCTGCTCACTTCACTAAGTCCTCCACGGGTCCCAGGTCGTCCTCCCCAGCTGCAGCAGCGAGAACAGCCAGGCCTAGGTGCCCCGCGGCGGCGGTTGCCGGGCCTACCACCTCCAGCCAGGCCTCACGGCGGGGCTCGGCATCTTCCGTGGCGTCGGCCCTGCCCCTAGGCGCGTGCGTGCAGACTGCCTGGTCCCTTAAAGGGCCAGGGGCGGATCCCAGCTCCTTGGTGCGCCCTAATTGAACGCTGTATAAGAGGAAGTGCCTGCCTGCACATCCTTGCCTTGGCAATCGGGTCGATCACGTTGTGATATCAAGTTTGCCTCTGCATTTCCAGTCTTTGTTCCAGTCTCATTCCCGCCTTGTTCCAGCCTTGTTCCAGTCCTGTTCCAGTCTCATTTCAGTCCTGTTCCAGTCTCATTTCAGTCCTGTTCTAGCATCTTTCTGTTCCAGCGTCCTTCTGTTCCAGCCTCCTTCTGTTCCTGCGTCTCCCCAGGTAGTACCTCTCGGACTGTCTTCTTGGTACTGACCTCTGCCTGTTCTTGACTACATTTGATCACCACCTGGATTTGACTTTTGCCTATTTCCTCGACCACGTCTGCATGCTGCCTGGAACCGACCTCTGCCTGAACACTGATCACGACTGCATGCTGCCTGGAACCGACCTCTGCCTGACCACGTCTGACCGCTGCCTGGAACCTGACCTCTGCTTTGGCTGACTATCCACGGACTGACCATTGGAACTTGACCTATGCTTTGGCTGACTATCCACAGATTGATCACTGGTATTGACTCCTGCTGTGGCTGACTACATTACCTTGACTCTGGCCTTGATCCTTGCCATACATTCAGAGACCTTTGTCTAGCCTGCTTTAGCACCCTGGACTCCAAGCCTAAACATCGACCACGCACCCTTGATCATGGTGGGCACACCCCTGAACTTTCTCTCAAGGAGATCCAGCGAGGCCCACCTAAGACCAGGTGGCCCGGGTAACCAAGGGCTTAACCCAAGGGAACCCTGGGTTGCTAGTGGTGAAGCTCCAGCTAGCCTCTGTCTCCTCCTGTGCGCCGCCTCCTGGTGGCAGGCACTCTCTGGATCCGACCAGGGAGCCTACCAATCCTGCACTAGGCCAAGGGTCCACCTCCCGGCGCAACAACATACCCCTATCCTTGAGCTGGAACTGGAAAGCCAGCCCCTTTGTGAACTTTACCCCTCTATCCTGAAGGGTGCTACTGGTAGACAATCCCCAATGAACTTTACACCAGGGTATAAGTCAAAACACTTAAACTTTTATTTACTGGGGGTCACCAGCAGAGCAATTGTTTACACAGAGGGGAGTAAGAGGAAAAAGGGTTTTGATACTATCCAAGTTCACAGGATTTAAGCCAAGATACCAATTTCCAGATATTGATCCAAAAGTGATCAACAAGCCACATCAATATCCCACACCTTTCCACTCTTAATGTTCCAATTTCACTCCTTTCCCGTATTTTGTTACAAATAGATGGTTTGCATTTCAGTTAGACATCTCAGTCTTAAATTCTCTTCTTACCCATCATTAAGAGGATACAGTTCCCCACAACTCAATCATTCCACATCAGCCTATTCCAAATCAGGTGCTCACATCAGGCATCCAGGTACCCACTTGCTTTTGCTCCTATGCTTCACTTCCCCATCAATGTTGAAGATCTCCCCAGCATTCCCTACACTCCTATAATGTAGCTTCCTCTTCTTCCTCACATTCTCCACCATCCTTGGGGCTCTTTTGTCTCTCAAGAGTCTCTTCTCAGACCATACACCAGGTCCTGGGCTAACTCAACCTTGAGAGGAAAGTCCTTAGTCACTGCAGGCCTTTCTCCTTGAGAGGGAAAACCCCTTCACAGCTCTCTCCTTAAGGAGAGGTCCCTGGGCCCATCGGCCTTGGCTGGCTGCTACCTCCACTCCCACGGTGGAGTTTCCTTGTCTCTTCTCCCTCCACAATGGGGAACCCTAATTTATATTCTTACAATCCCTCCCCAAGAGGATCTTCCATCCCACCCTCTTAAATTGTACCCCTTAGTAACTTCACCCAGAAATCTCTCTCCATATCTTCCATGGACTCAATACGCAAACTGGTCCTTTCAACTATATACACTGCCAGTTAGTGGCAGCTCACAATAATAGCACAATTTCTTGAATCTATCAAAACATCCAACTTTGATAACCATTTATATTTTCCAGAACAAGTCAAAAGCCCTCCCCCACTCAGACTTCCTCCAGGCCACTCTTAAGTGACAACAAGGCCCATTTGAGGGGTCTGTCACATTTATTTTACTTTCCCTCTTGATGGCATGAGCATTTGAGACTGCAGCTCTCTCATAGGAAAGGCATATGAACAGCCAACTGCACAGCTAAAACCGGTAAATATCTTTATCTGCACAGGGGAAGTCAGGGCTAGCACCTGAAACTCAGAGGTTCAGTGCTTTTGATTCCTCAGATAGTGATGCAAGATTCCAAGCAATAGGAGTAATTACCATATCTCCTGTATTTCAAAGCCCCACAAAACAGACAGATAAATCCACTGGCTCTTGGAGCACCTCTTCTTTATCCTCTTTATTTTTCATCCTGTTTTTGCAGCTATGTTCTCAGGCTACATAGAACCAAACTCGCCAACAGATTAAGCCAAGGAAGATGTACAACAACAGTGTAGTGGCAGCAATAAAGTTTTATCAGTATCTTCACCAGATTAGGGCTACTGCAGCAAATCAATTTAAGAAATAGATCCCAAGAGTAAAAGCAGAGCGATAGAAAGGGGGGGGGGGGGAGAGAAGCTATCTATGAGGGAAATTTTCAAAGGCACTTCTGAGGGTAAAACAGTGTTTTGCATGCAGAAATGGGCTTTTTGAAAACTGCCTAGCCCCTCTCTGCATATAAAAGTATGCACGTAGTGCCAGTACACCTGTACTTTTGCGTGCATAGAGAGAAAGCTTTCCTGGAGGCAGAGTTAGGGAGGGGTTGCATTTACACACATGCAAGCAAAGCAATTCACATATGCATGCCGGCTTAATTTTGCAAGTACAGGTTTGTGCAAGTGCTTTTCTCTGACCCAGTTTTCAGAGGGAAAACTGATATAAAGTTTGTGGGTGAAAAATACTCCCAGACCTTACTCTTCTGTGTTCAGTTTGAAAGTTGCCCTCTGTATATCAATACCCATCTGATTTCTTTGCCCCAACACCCTCCAGATCAGGACGGGAAAATCCTGAGGTCACACCAGCCATTAATGGCATCCAAGATAAGGTCCTTCTCATTTTGCAAATACCGCCTTCACACCCTTTATTCCAGGGATGGGGGCACCTCAAATCCGCAAGAGCTGCAAACCGAGTGGGTTTGCAGGATATCTCTATTGACGTCATTCACTACTATAAAACCATTCATAAGCCTTCCCCCAGTTCACCCTCCAGCAAATAGACAAGGGAGTTAGGGACATTCAGGGTGTGAACGGGCTCACTGGTCTTCAGCCTCCATCCTTTGAGTATGGCCAGCGAGGATGACTTTCCGCAAAGAAGCAGAGTGAACTCAGTTCCTTCCAAAAATAGGACTCCTCTAGCCTTCACAACCTCTTGCAGCAGGATCCGTCACTGGAGCTTGCCTACCTGGGGTTTAGAGAAGGCTCACAGGTCTTTAGCCCCTTGGAGAAAGCCCTTTTGCCCCTAAAGGGTATCAGGCTCAAACCTCTTGACTTTCTGTGAATCAAAATAAGAAGGACCCTGTGGCAGGGAGTGCACAATGAGGTATCCCCTCTGAAAGAAAACTCCTTAGGGCAAGGCCAGGAGGCCCTACCAGAGTTTGGAAAATAAAATACATCTTTACTCTGCAGCTGCTCTCTCTAACTGAACCTCCTGAGTATTAAAATGGCCGGGCTAAATATCACGGAGGCATCCAATCAGAACCTTCAGGTGGGAGGGACTGAAGGGTAAGGAGGGCTCCTATCTAAGGGGCCGATGTAATAAAATGCGCAGAAACTGCCGGGGGGGTGTGTGTGCCTATAAGCGCATTTGTACGCACATTTTCCTGCACAAAGCCCTAAATAGGTATGTAGTAAGAGTTTGTGCGTGGGAAAAAAGTGCGTACAAACGCGTTTACTGACGCATGGATTTTCCTGTGTGAGTGCCCGCTAATGGCAAGCAAAGGAGGCAATTATCTAATCATGGGCAATGCAGGGAGCTGCGCAAGCAGGGAGATCGGGTTAGTGCGGGATTTTTAATGCTGGGTTTTTAGCACCTGAGTCAGGGCAGGGTTAAGTGAAAGCACTGGTGTGGGCCCATTTTTTTGATGTTTTTTGTGGGTCAGCCAATCGGTGGACGGAACTGTTAGTAGAGAAGGCAGCTTCTCATGAGCAGAACTGTCGATCTGCATTTCACGCTCTCACTGGCGGTCGGAATCTGTTCATGAAGGGGTTAGATCAGGGCTTCCCAAACCTGTCCTGGGGACCCCACAGCCAGTCGGGTTTTCAGGATATCCACAATGAATATGCATGAGATATATTTGCATACATGGTATGTATGCAAAACCAGTAGCACACAGGTTTTTGCATACAATCCAGTGTGCCACTGGATTTGCCTGTGTGCTAAAAAAAAATCCACACAGAAAAATCAAGCGGCAGATTTCAAGCGCAGATTTATTACATTGGCCTGTAAGGATGTTCTAAGGACAGGGGATAGTGGCATCTAGAGGCCAGACCGGGAGGTTCTTGCACATGTATAACCAGTGCTGAGGGAAAATCCTGAACAGTCTTAGGGTTCTTTAAGTGAGAGGTCGATAAGTTAGTGTAGAGGAACCAGAAGGGAAAGCACCCTAAATGAAGGGTGACCAAATCCTCTTGTGTCAGCACTGACTTTGTTTTAGTCAGGCTGAAATGACTGCATACAATCTGTGCTTCCAAAACTGATCTGACTTTTATTTACAAGCGAAAATATTTACAAGCTGCTCCTCAGGCACAATTTGAATGTACACAGTTCCTTTATTTTTTTTTCTTTTGAAAATAATCTTTATTCTGCATCCACAAAATACAGTACACATGATTTGTATCAGTATACCAACACTTTACATATAATAATATAACATATAATATGATGTACATCAACAAATGTCGACAGGAAACACTGAAATGCCTTCCATGGCCACCATTTTTCTTCTTTGTACTGAGCAAGTGGGCTAAATTTATAAATTTCATACATAGATCAGTTCTTTCATTTTGTTCTCATGCCAGATAGCTTCCTCATGAAAAGGCTTGAGGATTTTAAAATGTGCTCCTTCTCCCAGCCTTCTTGAGGTCATAGATTTCACCAGTCCTTCTCCCTTGCCTTACGATTGGTTTTAACTTGGAGCTATGCATCAAGGTTCTCATATCTTACTCATCCCTGCAGAATGTGCTGCTTATGATAAAGCTTGGGGATTTTTAAAGCATGTGACTTCCTCCTACCTTTTCCCAAGGAATGGTTCTTCTTATTCATTATCAAATGAATGTTTCCCCTCTTAGAGGCATTACCCAGTGGATCCCGTCTGTTCCAGAGGTACCATGTGGCAGGGTCTCCAGGTTATACACACAGTTCCAGTTTCATTATCTGTTTCTGCTCAGGTGGGGATTTCTCTAATATCCTGGGATTCACACTTCTCCCAGGAGCTCTGGGTTCACTCCCTCTACCATGCCTCTAGGAGATTCTCAGTCTCGCTGATCCTTCCAGATCAGATTTCTCTTTTCCTCACAGCAGCTCTCACAGAATACAGATGGGCGTTCCTTCTAGAGTATGCTGATACCATCATCTCTGTGGTGCACTTCTAGTACGGCTCAACGCACAGGGGTCGTTGTACTCTAGGACACACCATGGAGCACAGGTGCCACAAGTAATTTTTGTAATTTTCTTAGGTTGTTAACTGTTTTTGCCCTTTCTTCTGACTTTTATTATGACTGTATTGTTGTACGCGGCCTAGAGACCCGGCAGTAGGCAGCATATAATTTTTTAAATAAGTGGAAGATCAGACACCTCTCATAACTTGAGGTTCACATTCATAGGCCTCTGAAGTCAAGAAGAAAAAGAAGACCTGCAAGGTGCTGTTGTTTGGTGTCACAACATTCAAAATCTGAAGCTGCTGAAGAGAAAGCCAGGTACAACTGCCGGTTTCCGAGGATTAACTGGTTTGTTGGAAATGTTGGTCACCACACTGCAGGACCAGAAGTCCCAATATAATTGCTGAGGGTCATAAAATATGTTGACTTAATGTGGCTTCAGTGAGGATCATGCATCAGGATAAATGGCCTTTGTGCAAAAAATGAATTGAGAGCATATGCATATTTTGCAACCAAGTGGATCATGTTGACTCCTTAATCCAGAAAGTAGCTAGGTCATCTTGGAAAATCTGCAAAGGATTTCTGGGAAAGGAGCTTCTCACTTCCATAATGCAATATTTTAAGTTAACACAATTGTATTTTGTTTCAGTAAACCTGCAATATTACTGCACTATACAGGGCTTTTCTTTGTATGAACAACTTGTTCCTTTTATTGGAATGCAATTGTAGAGAAGGTTATCTCAAGTCTAGAGCTGTTTTTCGTCTCTGGTCTTTGTAACAGAAGCAATGATCTCCCATTCTGTATCAATGGTGACAACTTTACTGTGACTAAAACCCTAAGGAACCAAAAAAAATGCAAGAGAAAGTGGCAACTTGCAATGTCATTAATATATTTCTAGAGAAACAAATCTAATTAGACTCTGTGATAACCAGTATAGATCAAAATTTACTGGATACTAAAGTCATGTTAAAAAACTAAAATTTTGGGTTGATAATTTAGAAAGTTGCTTTTTCTTATCATATGCTGTTTGCTGAAGCTAACCAAAAAAATGCCATACAAATGTCAAAATCATAAAATCACAAAGAAATTGACATTCTTATTGTAGTTGGCACTGGCTATATCAGGTAAAACTGGTTTGATGATGAATAAGGACCAACTGTTCAGTCATACGCCCAAAACAAATCACTCAGCAGTGCTAACCTAATATGCAAGCATAATGGAATAGCATAATGCATGGAATGGAAAAAATTAAAATAATTATGCAAAATTGGTTTTGAACTGAAGTCCACCTGAATACATTTCTTCCTGGAGATTACTGTCTCATGCGTTTTCAGCTGAAGTTTGGTATTAAAAAGCACAGCCCTGCCTTACAGATAAACACTGTTGTGAGTGACTTTTCAAAATGCTTAAGCATAAAACATTTGCTGAAAGTTTGCCCAAACATCTCACAGTTGATTGCAAACCATAGTGCCTGGGGGCTTGGAGCTCCACACCTCAAGAATGTTTATGATTGGTTGACTTTTTTTTTTGGCTTCACCACCTGGGTTCGTTGTGGCCTCTTAACAGCCGCTGCTGCCGCTGGGAATGTGCCCTGGCTAGGCCCGGCTGCTCTCCCCTATCACCCCTCTGACAGATGAAAACACAACAGGGTCTGTTTGGATGACTGACACATTCCTCCCCTGTCTGACTCTGAAAGGACTTCACTTAACAACCCTGGAGTTGAGCTTTTGACTGACAGATTGAGGAGGGGGGGGGGAAAGTCATTCAGTTCCATTAAGCTCAGTTACTGCTGTGGAACAAAACACCTTTTTTTTTTTTTTTTATAAAAAAGAAACGAAAAAAAAAAGCAATGAAAACTGGAGGCAATAAGCTATAGAGAGGGGAAAAAGATTCTTTTCAGGTTCAAAGGCACTCTTTCTCTTTACATTCTATCAATCAGAGCAGAATTTCCAAAGGGAATACAGGTCAGCTCTCATTGGTGCCATTCAGCTGTCAATCACCCTGACATGAACACCAAAGGGCCTCATGTTGCACTGCGGAAACTGTCCGTCAGATAATCAGCAGCTGCTATGACATCATCTACCGGATTTTTCCAGGACCCATTATGGAAAATAGACTTGCCAGAATCCTGGGTCTCCGCTCCAATTCGCCATTCATAATTTTCCTTTTCATTCCAAACCTCAATTTCTTTAGAGAGGCTGGCTCAACAACTCCCTTCCAAAGAATGCACGCCATCTTATATAAAACACTTTGCAAAATAGTGCAAAACTAGGCTGCGACAATAATCAACCATTTTACCACTTGGATTTAGCAATAAGGGTACATGATCCATGGCTACAGTAATCCGAGATATTATGATATAAACTATTCAGATGATGAATTCCTCTGTATTTTTAAAATTGCGGATTATTAGGGAGGATAATTTTCAAAGGGAAGTCTGAGGGTAAAAAAATGGACCTTTAAAAACTGTCCACCTTATATTCATTATAAAATTACAGACATCCACCCTGTGTGCATAGTGAGAGGCATACTGGGATGGGATCTGGACGGGTTTGGACTTGCATGCATACATTTTTATTTGCAATTTTCTCAGTAAAACTCTCCACACAAAGTAGTAGTAGGTATAACTTGTGTGGGGAGATTTGCCAGGATAACTTTCATAGCAAACTTACCTGCATAAATTGCTGTAATGTATGCAGGCTATTATAAAATTATCCTGGAAATGTGCAAGCCTTCACATATTAATTACTTTAAAATACTATCACGCCGCGCTGCTGCTGCCAAAGTGCTGGTACAGAAGCCTTTAAAAAAAAAAAAAGTTTATTATTATTTTGTTTTAGTCAGGGATTATTCCATTCGGATGTAAATTGGTTGGCCCAGGTAATACAGTCACCCACCCAAAGCTGTACACCTGTCACTCACAGTGTACCTTAGTCCTGCCAATATTCTGCCTTAACCCAGGCAAGTTTAAGGTATCATCGCTATGTTGCTTTCTGAATTCAGGACACTATCCTTTTACGCTTAAAAATGTCAGCGATACAAGGCAAAAACCAGATTTTGACATATAGTAAGCCTGGCGATAGAGGAGGGGGAAGAAAGAAAACAAATATCCTAAGCTCTCCCCACAGGAAATGGAAAGTATGAAATACAGCCCTGTGCCATCTGACACAACAGATTGAGTGCTAGAATCAAGCAGCTTTAGTTTGTTACAGTGCTAAAAAAAGTAATTGCCAAATTGTCCCGTTTGGGTTACTGGCAGTACATTTTGGACATAAAATATTTTTCATTACCAAAGCATTAAGGCTGCATGAAGACAATCTGAACCACAGGGCTGAACATAAAGCTGACCTCCTCCCCCAGCTATATCTGAACAGTTGCACATAGAAAAAACTGAGTTTGGGAACATTTCCATGACCATCACAATGTGCGGCCAGCTGAGGCTGGGAGGGTGACAGAGAGGACATGTTCTGCTTCTGAAAGAGAAGTTGCAGGTTACATCACTTTTTGGAAATGCTTTGTTAAGCATACAAGTGATTTGTCATCCTTAAAAGAAAAAATAGTATTTTTAACCATAGAAGTGTTGTAAATTAGCTACTGATAAAGTGGAGAGTGTCCTAAATCTCTTGGAAAGAAAGTATCATCATAGGTCGTCTAAAAATCAATCATTGGTTCTTTAGTCTGAGACTATGTTGAACTCTGTTGGAAGGTATCTATAAAAGAGGGTTTGTCACATGACAGTAATTCTGGTGGTTGTAAAGCCAAAAGGTTGGATTGTGCCTAGATAAGATATAAATTATTAATTAGCACCAACAATCCCATTTTATTAAGTATTAATCTAAAAAAAAAGTGTTGAAAGGTGTTTTTGGAATTATTTACAAATTCAGGTTGTTGCACACAGAAAAAAATATTTTGACATGATGGGATTTATTCAGTGAATAACTGTGGGGCTCATGTCCTTGGGCAGACCATCTCTGGAGGCTTAGAGCTTGTGCCATCTGTCTGCAGCTCTCTGCAAACACAGGAGGAGTTGACTCAGCTGAAGGAAGAATTAGCTAAAATTAGAGGTGCCTCCCTCCCAATACAGTATCTGGAAAATCTACCTCCATTCCCACAAAGAATCTGAAGAATCAAGATTGCTTGGGTTACAGTGAGTTCTGACTGGATAAGATATGTGATGCAGAGATACACGCCCATCCTCTATCCCAAAATAATACCCATACAAAGTGCTTTCACTTGTTTCGAAAACAGATGAGACTTCAGAAATAACAACTGAAATTGGTATAAGAATTGAAGAGAGACACCCACTATATATAAAAGCTGAAAGGCACTATCAAGAGATCTAAAATCATAATTAAATTTCTTCTGGGAGACTCTATTTCCAAAAGCAATAATCTGGGACATATTTTGAGGGACACAAAATAGTAGAGAAGGCAATTTTGCAACAACTGGAATGGGGCTAAAGTCTATAGGTACTTCCTACCCACAGTCTTTAACTTGAATTTTCAAAGAGGACTTTTGCAAATAAGTCAGTTTTGAAAATTCATGGATGTCCCCAGTATACACTGATATATGCACACAAAGTTAAATGTGCTCTCAAGCAGGTGTAAGTTTGTGAATGAAGATTTATGTGCATTTATTCAAAAAATCAAAAGTATGTGAGTAAATAATTTCCCTGCCCCAAATCTGCCCCCTTTCCCAGAATATCTCTTCCTACTGTGGGTAAAAGTATGCATGAAATCGGGATTCGTGCATTCTTGTGCCCATAGGTTTATTTTCAAAGTATGAGCTGCACACATAAAAGCAAGGTTTTGTACATATGAGAGTTATCCTGAAACCTGACTTGTTTGTGGCCCTCAAGGGCCAACTAATAATTCTACTTACATTAGAGGTATATAAATGTATTTATTTATTTTAAAAATTCTTAATATTTACAATTCTAGGCAGCATACAAATTATTTTCACAATTGCTAAAAGACAGTATAAACAGTAAACAATAAAACCATAAAAACATAAAAACATGATTATCATAAAATAACCTAAGATAGCAGATTTTGTTGAAAAGGTCTGCTATATTGAGCCCTTGTGGTATTAGTGAGGATGGAGTCTGTCATGTAATATACAGACTTATGCTGAATGGACTGCATGAAATAAGTAGTGTCATTGATTCAGGCAAAATGCCTGTTGAATAAAATCTGCTTTCAAATTTTTGGGAAATTTGAGTAAGTCAGGGATCTCCTCTTAAAACATCCAGCAATGAATTCCATCCCACCCACCACTTCTGGCGGCTAAGTGGTGGGTGGGATAGAGGCATAATGAATAGAAAATACTTATCCAGCTAACTTACAGGGTCATTCATCAAATCGTGTTAGGGGCCTTTTCTAAGGCCCGTGATAATGCCATAACACATGTGATAAATACCTTGAGATGCGGATGCAAATTTTGAAATATAGTCAAAGGAGGAGTTTATGAAAATGAGAGGTGTTTAATGGTGTGTTTGAAGCATAATGCACGTTGTTGCAAGTTTTAATGCTGGAATTAAACTATGCCTTTTTTTTTCTGGTGTTATGCTGTGTTTTATGCCTGAACTGGAGTTTGGGATATTTATCACAAATCCTGTTTTGGACAGGAGAGGGGAGAGAGGGGAAGGAGTGAAGTAGAGTGGAGTAGAGAGAGAAAAAGAGAGAGCCTCTGGTGTGGCACACATATACTCAAACTATTTATACCACTGTAGGAGGGTCAACTAGTAACTCGAGGTGAGGTTTTTGTTGGGTGGCCTAGGGTTTGGGCAGGGCCGGTGCAAGGGGATTAGGCGCCCTAGGCGAGCCCTGCTCCCTTGTGCCCCCCCCCCCCCACCCCCATCTCGGCCCCGACTCCTACATCGTTCTCAATCACACCCACCAGCTGTGTGGTTTTCTGGGTCGCGAGCAGGTTGGGCACTGCTCGCGGCCCGCCAAATCTCCACTGCTCTTTGCCACCCGGCTTGCGGCCCCATATGGCTCGCACCAGTGGTGCACCAAGGGTCTCCAGTGCCCGGGGGCCAATGCATGTGTGTGCTTCTCCAGCATCCCCCCCCCCCCCCCCCTTAATCTTTCTTGTACTAATGCTTGAGGTCACAGAAAATCAGTGGCGTCTCTAGGCAGAAGAATTTTTTTTGGGGGGGGGGGGGGGGGGGGGCCAAAATGACATTTCTCATCGCACACACCTCTATAGCCTGGATCCTGCTTTAACGTTGGTTAAAAAAAAAGTGTTAATAAAAAAATCCAAGGGGTCCTCTGCGTAATTTTAAAAAGCTGGCCAGTTTCACACTTATTTGATAGCCTCATTCAACTAATTCTATATGGCTATGAGAGTGAAGTCTGGAATATATAGGAAGGGACAGAATGTCAATATAAATCCTGCACCTCCAGTTCTGTAAACTCTGTGCATCCACTGAAATTCCCCCAAACAATGGGAGCTTGAATGTTTCCCTTACAGCTCATCATACTAAAAGATATTTTCAAATTCTGGTGTCACCTCACAGTAAGAGCAGCACAAACACCTTCCACTGCCAGGCACGCTGGGGTACATTTTAAAGGAGAGCGCGCGGCACGTACTTTTGTTCGCACATCAGGCGCAAACAAAAGTACACTGGATTTTATAAGATACGCACGTAGCCACGCGTATCTTATAAAATCCGGGGTCGGCGCGCGCAAGAGGGCCTCGGAGGGAACTTTCCTTCCACCCCCCGCACCTTCCCCTCCCTTCCCCTACCTAACCCACCCTCCCGGCCCTATCTAACCCTTCCCCCTACCTTTATCAGAAAAGTTACTACTGCCTCCGGGCAGTAGTAACTTACGCGCGCCAGCACAGCAGGCTCCGACACAGGCCGCTGTGTCGGGGCACTCGGCCCCGCCCCCGGACCGCCTACATGCCCCCGAACACGCCCCGATCACAAAACGCGCCCCCCCCCCTTGGCCACGCCCCTGACCGCCCCTTTTTGCAAGCCCCGGGACTTACGCGCATCCCGGGGCTTGTGCGCGCCGCTGAACCTATGCAAAATAGGCTCGGCGCGCGCAGGGGGGTTTTAAAAGGGTTACGCGCGTACCTTATGCGCGTATCCTTTTAAAATCCAGCCCATTGTGAACTAACACAAAACCCCCGCAAAAAAAGACACTCAAAATCTATACTGCAATCCCATTGTAACATAACAGTAATAACACCAAGGACTCAAACAACAATAACCCTACCTGTGAAAAAGCAGGGTAAATATTACACTGCGTCCTAGAATACCAATACACCACCTACTGAGGAAACAAAACAAACACGATTGCTATAGATCCCTATACAGACACTACATGCTAACAGAATCTCTCATCATGGTCTCACACACACAGAGCAGAGACAGACTCTCACCAAATACAGAATACAAAGTGAAGGAGCACAAATTAGACAAAAACTGAAATGGAAACTCCAAGAAGCCAGACTCATAGAAACATAGAAATGACGGCAGAAGAAGACCAAACGGCCCATCCAGTCTGCCCAGCAAGCTTCCCTCATTTTTTCTCTCATACTTATCTGTTTCTCTTAGCTCTTGGTTCTATTTCCCTTCCACCCCCACCATTAATGTAGAGAGCGGTGATGGAGCTGCATCCAAGTGAAATATCTAGCTTGATTAGTTAGAGGTAGTAGGGGTAGTAACCGCCGCAATAAGCAAGCTACACCCATGCTTATTTGTTTTTACCCAGATTATGTTATACAGCCCTTATTGGTTGTTTATCTTAACAACGTATCTTAACAATGTATTAACAATGGAAAAACAGAACCACCATTCCTCATAAAACAAATAAAATCAAGAAACATAAAGCATCAGTTATAATAGTAAAACCATAATAAAAGAATATTTTAAAACTACTGATAAATAAAATTTCTATTAATTAAAATCATATACATTTTTTACAATTTCCCAAACACTAATAAAATATTTCAAAACAGCACATATATCAAATAACATTCAATAATTAAAACTAATAAGGATTGTAAAAAGCCCCTGCTGTCCCCTTCTGTGGGAGCTCTTGATTTCCAGTCACCCTGATATTGTCAAGGATAGGAGGTTATCCTCTCTTTCTCACACATACTCACATGTCCATTCTCTCTCACACATACACTGTCACATACATACACATTTATGCTCTTATATCCACCATAACCTCTCGCTCTCACTGACACTGACAGGCTCTAAGACACTCTCTCCCCCCCACACACCCCCCCCCCCCCACACACACACACAAACTCTTACTCCCTTGAATTTTCTCATACACACTTATGCTCTCACACTCACTGGCTCCCTCACATACATACAAAAGCACACACCCAAGCAAGCTCCCAGTCATTCTCACACACACACACACTGACCCCCAGGCAGGCTCCCATTCATTTTCACACCACTCCCTCCCCATCCCCCAGGCAGGCTCCCATTCATTTTCACACCACTCCCTCCCCATCCCCCAGGCAGGCTCCCATTCATTTTCACACCACTCCCTCCCCATCCCCCAGGCAGGCACCCATTCATACACATGCACACACTAAAGGCAGACCCCCTCTCTTTCTTTTGCCAGCAACCTCGGAACCTCTCTCATTCCTCTGCTGCCACTGTCACTGCTGTCGCATGGCTATTAGGGAGGCGCCAATTGCTGCTACTGACACTGAAGCCCATTCTGCTGCCTCCTCTGTGCAGGCCCCATGGGCTTCCACTTCCTCCATGCTGATCTCGTACATTGTGAGATCCGCATAGAGAAAGTGCTATTCTTGCATATTCCCAAAGATTACATGTGCCAATCACTAAAAAGTAATTTATTTTTTTTTACCTTTTTTTTACCTTTTACCTCTGATCTTAGTTTTCTAATCAGTTGGTCACAGGCTTTTTTTTTCCACCTTCCCTTTCTTATTTTTTTTCCACCTTCCCTTTCTTATTTTTTTGCCAATTCCTTTTATATTGTCTTTTTTTTCTATTTCTTTTCTCTCCTTCTTCTTCCCTCAAACACACAGTCAGGTTCTCATTCTCACATGCATTTCTCTCTCACACACACCACAGGCTCTCACTGTCACATGCTCTCTCTCATACAATCATTCATACACACAGTCTCTCACTGTCACATGCTGTCTGAGTCTCACACACACAGGCTCTCTCTCACTCCCACATGCTGTCTTGCTCAAGCACAGGCTCTCACTGTCACATGCTCTCTCTTATACAATCATTCATACACACAGTCTCTTCTCTTGCACATACTGTCTGACTCATACACGTGGCTCTGTCTCATTCCCACATGCTGCCTTGCTCAAGCACAGGCTCTCACTGTCACATGCTCTCTCTCATACAATCATTCATACACACAGTCTCTCACTGGCACATGCTGCCTGAGTCTCACACACACAGGCTCTCTCTCACTCCCACATGTTGTCTTTCTTAAGCACAGGCTCTCATTGACACATGCTGTCTCTCTCACACACACAGAGGCTTTCACATGCTGCCTCTGCAAACATTCAGGTCCTCACTCCCACACACAGTCTCTCAACTCACTCTCATACACAATCTCTCAACTCATCTCATACATGCACACACACACACTCTACAGACCCTCAGCCTCTCTCTCATCTCTGGGCCTCCTCTTTGCGGGTTGCCGCAGGATAGGCTCTGCAGCAGCTTTGCTTCCGGGCCTCTTCCTCTTCTCGGGCCGCTGTGACTTGGGATTCGCGGCGGCCCGTAAGCACTGCTCCTCTTCTACACGCGCTGATGTTCCTCCTCCTTCCTGCCCGCGCGGCTCCGGCAACATTTACTTCCAGGGCCGCGCAGGCAGGAAGGAGGAGGAGCATCAGCGCGTTTAAACGCGATCTTTTTCTTTGGACCGTGGTGACGTGAGCTCCACCACGGCCCTGCCTATCTGCTATATGCGTGTCGCTACTCAGTCACCAGTGGGATGAGGTCCACTGTCGGCCCCATGAGCCTTCCTGTGCCCGGGGGCATTGGCTCCCCTCGGGATACCATTGCTCACGGCGCCCCCTAATACTCGGCGCCCTAGGCCCAGGCCTAGTTTGCCTAGTGCTTCCACCGGCCCTGGGTTTGGGGGCAGTTTACATGCACAGTCAGACATACGATCAGCACAGTATACATCAATGAAGCTTTGATGTGATTTCAATTGAGGAGGAAGGGACACTAAGATGAGATTTTTACAATGTACTCTCGCCCTAGCTTGAGTAAGTAAAGAGTCTCTCTCAATCTCTCGCTTTCTCACCCAAAACATGGACTTGCCTCTCTGGTGATAGTCAGATATGTCTATCCTGCTAACTAGCTGTCTTTTGAATATGGACCTTTATAAGCTCATTGTTAAAAAAAAAAAAGCTGAGCTACTAAATTTGGAAACAAAGGCCAGGATTCATCACTCCGTATGGAGTGATGAAGCCTGCACTAAAGGGGGCAGGGGGGAAGGAGGAGGCGTGTGGGCGATAGCCAGCAGCCGATCGCACCACACATGTTATAAAATTGCGCGTCCATGTGTGCGCGCTGAGTAGCACGCGCACATGGACGCGCGCGCATATTTCTGGAAAATCTACCCCATAATGCATGTATATTTTAAAATGCGCCAACCACGTATAAGTATGCTCCCGATTTTAAGTGGTTACTCAAGCACAGCTAGCACGCGTGCGTCTTCAATAGGACCATGTCAGCTTTTACGCATGTATGTCAGTGAATTTTAAAACATGCTCACAGAAGACACATTCCAAGTTTCACACACTAGTCCACCAGTTTGTCCAGTTAATAGCGAGGTCTTTCAGATCCCTCTGATTCTTCATTCTGCACTCTGCCCCTCACCCTGTCCTATAAGCTCTAAAACGTAAGATCTATAGACTTGCTCCAAATCAGGAGCAGTAGTAAAATTAAGCATGTAACCCCCTGTACGCCAGGGGTCACCTTCCCAGCCTCAGGGAGAGGGATAGTCACTATCCTGAGATGGGGGAAATAAATCTCCGGACTGTGATATGGGGAGCAGGATAACCTGCAGGTCCAGTACCAGGCTGAGAACACTCCACATAAACAAACCACTTTCCCAAACTCAAGGTTGTGCTCCAAATAATAAATAGTTTACTGCAGAATATTCACAATTAAACATAGTGACAGTGACAGTTCAGATAAATGCAGAAATCAAACAGAATCACAGTTCCAGAAATCTTAACTTCTTCCCCTTAAGTAACAATTTCCTCTTACAGCAACTCAGGGTCTCTGGTTACTTTCTTTCTCTTCTCCTTAGTCCTTGTACAACCTAGCCTGGTCCTATCTTAGTCTCTTTAGTTAGCAAAATAGTTCCCCACAAGAATGTCCTGCTCAGCTCAAGAAAAAACTCCTTTTAGTGTAGCATCTGGATCCCTTGAGCCCAAAACAAGTTGCCTCTGGCACAGTTTGGCTTCCTGGTCCAGAAAATGTCCTGCCTCAGGTAAGCACAGATTTTATCTTTTAACTTCCAAATTCCAGGCTGTATTGCACCTTTCTACTTCTTCTCCTCTGCTCTCAGGCTTCTGGGGATTTGTTGGGGAAAATCCCTGCACTCCTGCTGCTCCCTTCTGAGATCCTGGGTGAGGATTACAGCTCCATCCAACTCTCTTTCCTTGCAATCTGAACAGCTCCGGACTCAGGAGAGGTCGGGTCTTTTATCAGTTCTGCCTTAATGACCTGAGCCCCTAAGGGATGCACCCCTTGTTTGTCAAAAAGGCAGGTTACACCTCCTGACACTTAGCTGATCCAGAACTCTGGAATATTCCTACACTGTTCTAGATTAACCTCTTGCTGCAAGCACATCCTGTGCATTTCCAGCAGATGTTGACACAGTTTACAACATTCAAGGCTCCCATAAAGAGGAAATCTTCATTTTACCATCAAATCTATCAGCACTTTATCCTCTATGCACTTTCTGTGTCTTAGATTGCCACACACGGATATCTAGCATATGTATGCTGTGGGTTTCTTTTTAAATTCAGTTATACATGTAAATCTTGGCCCAACCCTGGAATGCCCAGGCCCCACCCCCTTTTCCACCCTCTTATTCCTCATGCACGCATGGGTACATCCGCTTGTATTTTGTGGCTTTTTTATAATCCGTGGGGATTGCGCGCAACCAATATAGGCGCATATGTGGGAAGCTTGCGCGAGCAACACATTTTAAAATTGACTTGAAGATTGCAACTGAGACCTGGATTTTCTAAATCGCAGGGCTTTGTGAATCGCGCAGTAATGGGGGGCGGGGGGGACGAAGCAAGGGATGGGCCTGCGAAAACCGGCAGCGATCACACCACCGCGGTGTGATCGCTGCCGGCTTTTGCACCCAATAGCATCATCGTGAAAGGTGGTGCTATTGGATGCACTACTGGCAGCGATAAGGGGTCTTACCTTATTGCCGCCAGCGAAGTTTCCGCAGTGTCTGCCCCAACGCCACTCCGACCTAGCTATCGTACGCGAAAAGTCCCTTTTCACGTGCGATAGGGTTAGAAAATAACCCCTGAATCCTTAAATGGAAGGAAGGCTCCATTGATGTGTTTTAACTCATGTTAACCATGCATTAGCCTTAACATACTTTAGTCTAAGCCCCTGCCCCTCCGGGGTGTATTCATAGTGACCCTCCCGCTGTGGTGGCAGAGGCAGCGTTAGAACAGCTATGGGGTTTCAGGTGGTATCAGAGGAGTCAGAAATTGTAAATGCCCTGAGGGGGAAAGGATAGAAAAGGAATTCCCTGTTACGACTGTTGCTGCCCGACGTCTCCACTCCGCCCACCTTACCTTTTTTTGTGACTCCTCCCGCGGTTGATGGATGTCTGGCTGCCGCAGCATCTGCCTGCCGTCCTCTCCGGCGTCCCAGTCTGGCTTGGGCGCTGCATCCTGCCATGTTGTCCAGGTACCATAGGGTGTGCGCGCCGCGCGGCCCTGCTTCTTATTCTCTCTTTGGCACGAACTTCAGGGGTGTCCTCCTGTGATGACATCACAAAAGCCTACACTTTTGCTAGCTAATCAAGTTAGCAAGGGAATCCTTACGGATGGGATTCGCTCTCCGTACCTAGCTACTCTGCCTCTCCAACTTTTGGACTTTATCCTAACGGGGTACCCACTCCTCGGGAGCCTCTCTCATTTCTTTCAGGTCGCTATCAAGAACCGGCGCTACTTCCAGTAATGAAGGTCAATACCTGAAGTAACTTTAAAGACTGCTGTACCGCTGGCTGCTCCAGTTCGTTTCTCGGGAGAGATTCAGAGAACCAGGGGCTTTCTAAACCAGTGCTGCACGCATTTTGCATTACAGTCTTCTCACTTCCCCACAGCTCTTGCCAAGACTACTTATATTCTGTCTTATCTTGATGGAAGGGCCTTATCTTGGGCCTCTACACTGTGGGAATGCAAGGATCCTATTTTGCAGGATATTGACGGATTTTTGGACTTATTTGAATCCGTTTTTGGCAATCCTGCCTGAGTGACTGTTGCCGGTTCTGCTCTGGTGGACCTGAAGCAAGGCAACCGACCACTGGCTGATTTTGCGATAGAGTTCAAGACTCTTGCTATAGAACTCTACTGGGACCCCAAATGCCTGAAAACTCTCTTCTTCAGAGGCCTGGATACTCGCTTGAAAGACGAGCTGGCCGCTCGTGAAACACCTGACTCGCTGGATGAACTAGTGGCTTTGGCTACTAGAATCGATCACCGGCTTCGTGATAAGGTGAAAGAACTCTGGCCTAACAGAGGACGAGATCAGAAGGAGGCTAGTGCTAAACCTGTACCTCGGATGGTTCCAGTAATTCCTATTGCCAGTGGAGATGAACCGATGCAACTTGGTCCCAGTCATTTGACTTCTAAAGAGAGAAGACTTTGAAAGAGGCATGGTCTGTGTATGTATTGTGGACAGGCTGGTCATGATGCCCCAACATGCCCAATTCATCTGGGAATTGGACGTGCCTAAGTCCTGCAGGAGGACTGTTCTTAGGCCTTACTACGCCCTCTCCTCTGCTCTCTCTTCCAGTCTCCTTGATCTGCGGACCGTCTGAGTTTCAAACTCTTGCCCTGGTGGATTCAGGGGCAAGAGGCAATTGTATTCTTCGATGCCTAGTGGAACATTTGAGGATTCCCCTCATCACTTTGAAGGTTCCAGTACTCCTATCTTCCATCCATGGGAAGCCCTTACCGGGTGACGTGACTTGCCAAACCGAACCTGTAACTCTTCGCACCGGAGCTCTCCATACAGAGTCAATTCCCTTTTTGTGTTAGAGAAGGCCATGCACCCTATCGTCCTGGGGTTACACTGGTTACAGTCGCACCAACCCCAATTCGACTGGGCTTCCTTAGAACTCTTCCGCTGGGGCCCAGGTTGTCATGGAAAGTGCCTTAAGGAGATTGCTCCTGTCATCTGCATGCCTACAACTCCAGCGATGCCGGGACTGCCGCCTCAATGCGCATATTTTAGTGATGTGTTTTCCAAAGAAGCTGCTGACATTCTTCCTCCGCATAGGTCCTATGACTGTGCCATAAGACTGAAACCCAATACAGAACCTCCTAAAGGACGTGTCTATCCGCTCTCAGTGATTGAGAACAAGGCTATGTCTGAATACATCAAGGAGAATTTACAGAAGGGGTTTATTAGACCATCGAAATCTCCAGCCGGTGCAGGCTTCTTCTTTGTGGGGAAGAAGGACGGTACCTTACGTCTTTGTATCGATTACCGAGGTCTGAACGAGATCACGATTAAAGACTGCTACCCCCTGCCTTTAATCTCAGAGCTGTTTGACTGGCTTCAGGGGGCCAAAATATTCTCAAAACTTGACCTGAAGGGGGCCTACAACTTAGTTCGCATTCGCAGTGGCAACGAATGAAAAACAGCCTTCAACACTCGAGATGGCCATTTTGAGTACTTAGTAATGTACTTAGTAAGGTTATCTGTCACATGGAGGGAGCACTGGATGGCCGGCACCATCTTTAAAAATGGTGCAGGCCACCCAGTGCACCTACCATGTGACAGGGGCCGGCCAATGGCACAGATACCCTGTCACATGGTAAGGGGGCAAAGGGCCATTGGCGCCATTTTGATTAGTGGCAGCCGACGGCCCGGGAGCGGGAGATCGCTCCCGGGACCCCCACTGGACCACCAGGTACCTGTAAAAAGTTTTTGGGGGGGTCGGGAGGGTGAGGGAAGCTAAGGGATTAGTTTTAAAGGGTCGGGGTGGGTTTAGGGGTTATTTTTGTGTGCCATTTTTCCCGCCCTCCCCCAAAATGATAAGAGAACCCCCACGAACAATATCGTGGGGTTTTCCTATCGTTTTGGGGGAGCCCCCGATTTCTGATGATTTTGAAAATATCGTACGATATTTTCAATCATCCGAAGCCCAATTCACATCCCTACTTCTGTGTACTCTGTATTCTCAACCTGGTGAAGAGTGATGACTCACAGTGTCAGACTATTTCCACCTTAGATAAATAACAAAATGGTTCCTCTCACTTTAGAAACAGCTTTGCTGTTTGACACTCCTTTCTTTTCTTTTTGCTTTCTCAGTGGTTCTGTTATCAGCTTTGCTGTAAGCAAGCTTACAGTTTCATATATATAGCATGTCTCTCACCAGAGCATACCACTACAGTAAAGTAGATCTTCTCCTGAGTCAGATTCTGGTTCTCCTAAATCAGTGCAATTGGAGAGATCATACTTCTTTAGAAGATATATGTATTCTCTATATTATAAGAGCTGTAGCCCTCTCCTTGTTAGAGAAAGCCAAGATCACTTATTATTATATGTTTCTTAAAAGCAAGCCATAACAGTGGCATATACAGCCATATGTAGGTATAGTAATTGGAAAATCACTCACTTTATCCTCATTACATTTGCCAAATTTCCAATCAACTCTTATAATGTTATCAATGGCTGATGAAAATTCACCACAATACAGCCAGATTTATTTAATAGTAACGAATAAACTGCCTACCCTGAACCTAACCTGGAATTTACCTTGTTTTTAAAACAAATATCACACTGACACAGTCACACATTTCAAATATCCATACTGGAGATGTGTGCCTTCCTCTCTGTGCTCTACTGTGTTGTGTATTACTGAGATTTTAGAGCAGTCTCTGAAGAGAACTGGCCAGGTGCCTTCTGCTCTCTTACTTAGTCAGACCTAGACCAACTGATAGGGGTGTGCAATTGTTTGCAACGTATTGGCAATCCACAATGTATATGCCATATTCATTGTATTCATGGGGATCACGAAACGTATGGCGAACCCCCACAAATACAACGTATCACTAACGAATAAACCCCCACTCTCCTGACCCTCCCAAGACTTTCTTTCCACCACCCCCATCTTCCCTCCCTTCCCCTATCTAACCCACCCCCCAGCCCTACCTAAATCCCCCTCCTACCTTATTTTATTTCTTACGCCTGCCTGAAGCATTTTTAAAGATGGCGCCGGCCATCCAGTGCTCCTACTATGTGACAGGTGCCGGCCAATGGCACAGATACCCTGTCACATGGTAAGGGCAAAGGGTCATCAGCGCCATTTTTATTAGTGGCAGCTGATGGCCCGAGAGCGGGAGATCGCTCCCGGCGCCCCCACTGGACCACCAGGTAATTTTAAAATGTTTTTGGGGGGTCGGGAGGGTGGGGGAGGCTAAGGGGTCAGTTTTAAAGGGTCGGGGTGGCAGCCAATGGCCCGAGAGTGGGCAATCGGTCCCGGGGCTTCCACTGGACCACCAGGTGATTTTAAAACATTTTGGGGGGGGTTGGGAGGGTGGGGGAAGGAAGGGATTAGTTTTAAAAGGTTAGGGTGGGTTTAAGTGTTGTTTTGGTGTGCCGGTTTTCCTGCCCCCCTCCCTTCAAATAACTCCTGTTAGTGGACACAAACCCGTTTAACGATTTTTCGCGATAAATCGGGGAAATTTCTATTGTATTGCACTCTTTAATGAGGGGTCAACCTATCTTTTACACTGCATTGGGTCACTACCTATAGCAGGCAGTTGAAGGCCATTTGGTATTAGTTGGTGACTTTAATTTGATGCTGGATCCCAGGGTAGACAACACTAAGGGTAGTAGCTCGGGCGCAGGTACAGCCAGAGTGCGGGTAAAGAAACTAATGAAAAAATGGAATCTTATAGATGTCTGGAGGTTCCAGTACCCCCATAGCCGAAATTATACCTTTTTTTCTAAACCCCACCAGTCCTATTCTAGGTTGGACTTTTTCCTTTTAGATAAATGTTTGTTACCACAATATTGCAAGGCTGATATTCATCCGATCACATGGTCGGATCATGCCCCAGTCGAGCTTATTTTGTATGGTTCTACCAAACAAGAGGGGGGCGCTTCTGGACTCTCAATAACTCGTTATTGGGGGACGAACATTACTGTTCACAACTGGAAGGGGAAATTAAAGAATATATTAATTTTAATGTACAGGTTGACATTAACCCTTCAATGGTTTGGGAAGGCCTTAAAGCAGTAATTAGGGGTCGATTAATAGCAAGGGCGTCCTATGTGAAAAAGATTAGGCTACACAAACAACAGCAGCTCCGGCGAGAGATCCTGGATCTGGAACGAATCCAAAACAAACCTTGAATAAGGCCTGTTATGCTAAGCTCCTGCGGGCTAGATCTGAACTCTCGACTCTTGAGTTAGAAACTATAGCTTTCCAACTGCAGAGGCTACAACAGGAACGATTTGAAGGTGGGACTAAGGCGGGTCGCTGTTTGGCTCGATACTTGCACAAACGAGTAGCCCAGTGGCAAATTACACAAATTAAATCAGAAAGGGGCACTTTGCTCACTAAGCCGGAGGATATGCGGCAAAGATTCATGGAATTCTACAGGGCCCTTTATACCGCAGATCCCCTGATTCTAACTGATCGTATTGACCAGTATCTGCAGGGCATAACTCTCCCTAGAATATCTGATCTTGAAAGGCAGTTTTTTGATAAAGATATTACGGAACAGGAAATAGTACAGGTGATTAAGGGGTTAAAAGTCAACAAGGCACCCGGGCTTGACGGGTACACAGCCCTATTCTACAAAAAATTTGCCACCCTAATCATTCCCTTATTGCAGGAATGGTTCAACTCATTGAAGTCTGGAAATCCTCTTACGATTAGTGCCAATGTAGCTGGGATTTCTATACTGGCCAAGCCGGGACGGGACCTGGCTGTGTGTGGATCATACAGACCTATGTCCTTGATCAATATTGACCTAAAGATTTTTGCTAAGATTTGCAAATAGACTAAAGAGGATCATGCCCAAACTAGTACATCTGGACCAGACGGGGTTCATACCGGGCCGCATGATGGCAGACAATGTCAGGAAGGTAGTGAACCTCATCTAGTCGGTACAGAGGCAGGGGACCCCAGCAGTATTATTGTCTATAGATGCTGAGAAGGCCTTTGATATGGTCCACTGGCCATATCTTTTCAGTGTCTTGAGGAAAATGAACTTTGGTGACTCTTTTTTGGCATGGTTGCACAATTTATATGCCCAACCCCAAGCGAGAGTAAAGGTTAATGATATATACTCGGAACCTCTGCCCATCCAGCGAGGTACACGGCAGGGGTGTCCCCTTTCGCCACTTCTTTTTGCCCTTTTTTTAGAACCCTTAGCTCATCATATACGTGCCTCAGGTGATATTCATGGGGTTCACTTGGGATCGTCAGAGCACAAAATAGCTATGTTTGCGGATGATGTCCTATTTACCCTCACTAAACCAGATCTTTCACTCCCGGGGACAATTGCAGTGCTGCAAGACTTTAGTAAAGTCTCCGGGTTCAGATTAAACCTCGAAAAATCTGAAGTGCTCAATTTAACTTTAGGAGACGAACAGAGGGCGTGTTTGCAGTCCAAACTTCCCTTTAAGTGGGCGGCACATCACATTAAATACTTGGGTATACATATTGGCAAGAATTATGGGGACCTCCTGGAATTGAACTATAAACCCCTCTGGCAAACACTCTCTAAGGAACTGGACATTTGGTCTGGCCTCTCCCTCTCATGGTTGGGGTGGATAGCTGCGGTAAAAATGAATCTCTTACCACGGCTTTTGTATCTATTCCAGTCACTTCCTATATCTATCTCCAATAACATGCTGAAGTGTTGGCAAAGACATGTTTTTAACTATATTTGGAAGCGGAAGCCATCTTGGATTCGAAGGGCAGTAATGTTTCAACCTACTAGTAGGGGGGGCTTGGGAGTCCCCAACCTACAGTGGTATTGGGCGATCGCTCAGTTAAGGGCCATAATTATCTGGCATAAAATGTACGACCAGCCGCTTTGGGTAAATCTTGAACAGGATATAGTGGGACGTATGCCATTGCGGGCCATGCTTTGGCAGCCTAGGGACACCTGCCTGAGAGATGGTGAAATTGCCCCTACCACAAAGACGACTTTAAATACCTGGGAGAAATGGAGGGTGCATTTTGTTGGCACTCGCCGTTATTTCTATAGTACTGCCCTTAACTATAATATAAAATTTGCAGCGGGACAAGCACTTTCACACTATCACTCATTGCTCAGTAGGGGAATTGCTCAATTTGAGAATGTCTGGGACTCTCAGGGATTTCTCACCTTTCCGTAGCTTCGGGAGAAGTGGCAGTTACGTGAGCAAGATATATTCTTGTATTTGCAACTCCGACATTTTCTGCTGTCAGAGAATGTGGGGGTTGAGCTTCGGAAGGGGAAAACAATACTGGAACATTGGTGTAATAAAGCAGACAGTCAGTCTGACATTATTTCTAATCTTTATGGCTTCCTGGGTAATGCTGTGAGGCTCCCGGCGCCGTATGAGAAGGCTTGGGAACGTGACTTGGGCAAACATATCTCACCAGAGACCTGGGAATTAATCTTTCAAAACACAAAACGCAGCTCGATTTCGGCCACATTAACAGAAAATGGGTATAAAGTATTAATGCGATGGTACTTGACACCTGTTCGGATACAGAAGATTGTACCAACGTTTAGTGCCGATTGTTGGAAAAAGTGTGGGGGGACTGTCACTTACTTCCATATGTTTATTATTATTTATTTATTTATTATTTAAATTCTTTTAATATACCGATGCTCAAGACCAGGTCTTATCGTACCGGTTTACAATAAACTAGGGGGGAACCAGTTAACAGAGAAAGCAAAAGTTACATTATAACAGGGAACGTGGAACTAGGCTGCTAGAGAAAAGATAGGTTAAACAAATTCTAACTGGAGAGAAGGGCAAAAGCAGGAGAGGGTGCTTACAGAATAATAAGAATTATGTACAAATTTACATAGAGTATATGAATTAAGCAAGTTATAAGATATGTGGTGGACTTGTCGAAAGGTGAACATATTTTGGGAAGACACCCAAAAATTGGTTGCAGGTATTCCAGGCTTAGAGGTTCCCCTAGCTCCTGAGCATGTCTTACTGAATGTGTCTCCACCAGTCCCTCACTATCAATGGTTACTCACACACCAAATCATCCTTGCAGGCAGGTGTGAGCTGGCTCTGTTTTGGAAGCGACCAGACCTCCCTACTAGGGAAGCAGTGGTAGCCCGACTTGACCATAACTGCTATCTTTATAAGCTAACTGCGATTAAAAATCATACTTTGCCTAAATATTATAGAATATGGGATCCTTATCTGACATGGAGGAATCAACTGTCATAGAGTCTATGTGCACGTATTTTATATGAGAGACGACTTGTTAATGTATAACCTGCTCGCTACAGTGGTCTAAGAATAAGACTGTATTATATGTACTATAGTTTATATATTCTTGATTGCAGTACTCTCAGTCGGGGGGGGGCTGGGGGGGTTAATATTGCATTAATAACTTGTTGGTTGTCTAGTGTCTCACTGTTTGCATATTTTACATGTGAAGACCAATAAAAATTGTTAATCAAAAAAAAAAAAGAAAGAAAAAGTGTAGTGTAGTTATTTTTTACGTTAAAACTGTGCGATATCATGCATTATGGTTTCACGCTGCCAGCCCACTTTTACAGAAATCCTGCCCCCGACTCCTCCCCATCCCCTCCCCTTTTAAACATTTGCATCGCACCATGCGTTATGGTGCTTATCGCATGCGATAAGGCATTTTTTGCTTGCGATTTTATAAATGACCCTGTTAGATTGTGGATTCTTTAGTTGACATTCCCTGAGGTAGCATGCTCCTGTGCTGTTCCAGTCTAATTTAGTTTCTAGTAGAAGGTGCAGGCACGGATGTAAGAAAAACTACAGATCCATGTGCAGGAATTGCTGTTCCTGTTAGCCTGTTGTCCTCCAAGTAGAGAGTCAGGAAGAGAGCTTTATGCCTGTTCTGGAGTGGATAGGCTCCTCTCCTGCAGCTAGCAGCTGCTGGAGGGAGCACTGCCTGACTTGTCGTTGTTCCAGACAGCTAGTGCCAGTAGAAGGAAGGGAGGCTTTGGGTAAAGAGAGATCGGTCCCTCAGGGATCAGCAGTCTGCTAAGCAGAAGGAGGAGGAAAAGGAGGAGCATGCTGGGTGGGGGTGGGAGAGACAGCAGGGGGACATTGGGCAGGAGGGAAGAGAAGGGAGACTGGATGGAAGGGAGGAAAAGGAAAATGCTAGATAGTGGAGAGAAAAAGAGAGGGACACTTCATCTTTGGGTTCAGGAGAGGTAGGGGGTTTTAGGGCTGCAAAGCTCCTGCCATCGTTGTTCTTGTGTTGGCTAGGGTGGGATTATTATGTTGGGGCTGCCCAAGCTCCTATCACTGCTCTTGATTGTACTACATTATGGCTACCAAGTCCCATCATTTGTTCATGTGTCAGTGGAGGGATGTTCAGTGGGGCCACTGAGACCCATCGTTGTTCTTCTGTGCAGGGCAGGTTGGGGAGAAAGAGGAAGGAGGTACATGAGGTGTAAATCTGGCCCAGCCTCCTCTCTTTTAAATTTCCCTAAAGTGTGTATGCTAAAGGCACCCATGAAGTTTGCAGATGCATGCTATCCAAAAATGTCCTCCACAATTTTCTGCACAGCATTCTTGCAGCTTGTTTATACTATTATAAATTATGAAGCTTATTGTGTGCATATTCTGCATTCATTTCACAATCATTTTCTCATTGATAAGAAGGACAGAAAAAAAAAGATTTTGTAAGCATTTTCAATTGTCTCCATTTGAAAACTACGTCTACTCAAAGGCATGCCTCTAGCTTACTCTGCCAAAAACCTGAGCAAAGACGCAGCAAACTGCAAATGATACCCTACTGCACATCTGGTCAGAGATCGAAGAGTGCTAGTTTTCACTAGTGCGTGAATCTAAGCTCCCACCCTTAGCGAGAATGCTTTTAATCAGTGAACCATGAAAACTGGTCACGTGTCCCCTTCACACTTCCACTGCTGTGATTCCACTTGTTTCTGATTTATACAAGAAAGGTTGAGGTGTTTGGTTGCTCAGAAATGTATATGCTTCCCTTTTTTTATGCAAAACTAGCTAGGAAAAAAGTGAACAGCAGACCACCATAGCACAGGGAGAGTAATGAGATTTAAATAAATATGTGCACCTAACTTCAGAAACGAACAAAAAGCAAGAAAGACTACATGCGTTCTAAGGGGAAAAAAATTAAAATTCCCACTCCATATTAGCGTTCTGGTCCACCAGGAGAATTCCAAGGTGTACAGCATGCATATCTGGCTTTACTGTGCTGCTTGAAAGGACTACACTTATTTACCGAGGTAAGCCTTGCACATACCAGAAAGACAACTTTTATTGTGGTGGGCCCAGTCCTATGGAATGCCTTGCCATTAGATATCATGCTGAAGGAGAATTATATGTCATTCAGGAAACATTTGAAGGCCTGGGGAAGTTCAGCAGATATGGCCATGGGAGGAATGATCCAGGTTTTAGGCTTTAGTGTCTAATTTTCATGGGGTGGGGTTAATTAGTTACACTTAGGCCTGGATTCTCTAAGGTCCGGCGGTAACGGAGGGCAGGGGGGCGAAGCGGGGGGGGGCGGTCCTGCGATAGTTATTCAGCGCAAAACTGGCGGCGATAAGGAATCTTACCTTTCGCCGCCAGTGATGTGTCCGCAGCATCGGCCCCCGGTGCCACCCCGACTCCTCCTCTTCCGGGGCCGACTCCGCCCCTATCTAGCTATCGCACATGAAAAGAGACTTTTCGATTGCGATAGCATTAGAGAATGACCCCCTAAGGTCACAGACCTTAGAGAATCCAGCGGTAACAGGAGGCGAGGGGGTGAAGCAGGGGGCGGTCCTGCGATAGCCGGCTGCAATCGCACCTCCGCGGTGCGATCGTTGCCGGCTTTCGCACTGAATAACTACACCATAAAAGGTGTAGTTATTCGGCGCGAAACTGGCGGCGAAAAGGAATCTTACCTTTCGCCGCCAGCAATGTGTCCGCAGCGTCGGCCCCCAGTGCTGCCCCGACTCCTCCTCTTCCGGGGCCGACTCCGCCCTGACTCCACCCCGAGCTAGCTATCGCATGCGATAGCGTAAGAGAATGACCCCCTTAGGCTCGATTAAGTGGAGCAGTTAATTTTTAGAACTGTGTAGGTTTCATTGACTCAGGTTTTCTGTTTGTTTTGAAATTTTTTGATTGCATGATTTGTTGCTGATTGAAGGTATACTATAATTCGCCTGGAGGCTCCTTCAGCACTGAGGCAAAAAAAAAAAAAAATCAAATTTGAATAAATAAGTTAAATTAAATTAAATTAAATATTCTCACCATTCTTGTTACCTCAGCAAATTCAGACAGACTGTCCTGTTCTATTATTTGCTAAACTATTAACTACTACAGAAATTTGCTTATACTGCTATGGACTACTGGGACTCAGTAACTTGTGAAGTGAATTTGGAGCAATGAACAATTATGAAAGAAAACAGCGCCTCTCTAGTCATAGGAGCATTATAGATTTTGACTTGTTAGGTGCTCATTTATTTCCCTAGAAAAAAAACAAAAAACCAGGATGGTCCACAATTGATTAGCCATTCATCTTTGAAAAATATATTTAAAAAGGCAAAAAAATATACTAAATCACTTTAATTTTAACTACTGCAGTTTAATAAAATTGTCCTGTAAATAATGGAGCCAAACCAAGACATCCCCAAAATAGGTTATCTTAAGATATGCATTCTACTAGTGTACATACAGGAAACACAAAAAATGCACTGGATTTTGTGGGGGCAGAGTCTACCAAATCCAATTCTATGTCTAGAAATTTACAGTTTTTCACATTTCTCTGGGAGGATTTAATCTATGCATTTTATGTTACTGATCATCTTAGATCAGCTACAACTGAAACGAAGGCCCTATTATCTCGTATTTGTTTTCCTGAAGTTATTACTGTTGAATGTGCTGCCTGGGTGGCTATACTTACAGAGTTGAGCTGTGCTGAGCCATTCTACTGCAGGTGTATAACAGCACTATCATTACCAAGGTAATCTTCAAGCTTTAACTATAGCAGGGTGTCGTTACAGGATGCCATTAAGTAAGACAAACTTTCCCCTAATTACCATAAAGTTTTATATGTAAGGGGGTAATTTTCAAGGACAGGACAGTCTGTGAGTACGTTTTACCCACAGACCCTCCACAAATTTTCAAAGCAGAAATGTGCACGTACTTTCACTTTGAATATTCTTGGAAAGTATGCACAGCGCACAAATTCCACTGCACAAAGTAACTTGTGCGGGTGGATTTGCTTTTTAAAATCAAAAGTATGTACATAAATCCAACTCCACCCCCGCCTCCTCCAAACACCTCTTTTTTTGCAATCACAAAAGTACATATGAAATCAAGTTACACGCATACTTTTTTTTATACAAAGATCGTCAAATTTTCTAGCAAGTCATTTATTGCACAATAAACCACATTTCATCTACATAAATTATTTTAAAAATGTGGATCTATATACCAAACTATACTAATATGTCAGTAACTTAGAAGCATTTATTAATTTAAATTTTCTCCCTCTGCTCTGCTCAGCAAGGCTTAATTCACTGAAAAAGTGGTGACTTCACACAGCTTTTTGCAATCCATTTTTTTTATTAGTTACAAAGGAAATATCTAAGTATAGAAGACAGCAAATGTTCTTTTGAAAGACAAAGGAAAGGTAATCAACTCAGGGATCTGTACATGGATTGGTGCTTTTTAATATATTTATAAATGATCTGGAAAGGGGTACGATGAGTGAGGGAATAAAATTTCCAGATGACACAAAATTAAAAAATCACAAACGGATTGTGATGAATTGCAGGAGGACCTTGCGAGTCTAGAAGATTGGGCTTCCACATGGCAGATGAATTTTAACATGGAGAAGTGCAAAGTGATGCATATGGAGAAAAATAACCCTTGCTGTAGTTGCACAAGGTCAGGTTCTATCTTAGGAGTTACCACCCAGGAAAGAGATCTAGGCGTCATAGTGGATAATACTTGCAATCATCAGCTCAGTGTGCTGTGGCGATCAAAAAAGCAAACAGAATGTTAGGAATTATTAGGAAGGAAATGGCAAATAAAAGGATGGATGTCATAATGCCACTGTACTGCTCATGTTGAGACTGCACCTTAAATACTGTGTGCAGTTCTGGTCACCGCATCTCAAAAAGGATATAGCTGCACTGGAGAAAGTGCAGAGAAGGGTAACCAAAATGATAAGGGGCATGGAACGGCTGCCCTATGAGGAAAGGTTAAAGAAGTTAGGGCTGTTCAGTTTGGAGAAAAGACGACTGAGAGGGGATATGATAGAAGCCTACAAATCAGGAAAGGACTTGAACAAGTTAATGTAAATCAGTTATTTACTCTGTCAGATTATAGAAGGACCAGAGGGCACTCCATGAAGTTAGCAAGTAGCTCATTTAAAACAAATTGAATAAAATTCTTTTTCACTCAGTGCATAGTTAAGCTCTGAAATTCATTGCCAGAGGATGTGGTTACAGCAATTAGTGTAACTGGATTTAAAAAAGGTTTGGATAAGTTCCTAGAGGAAAAATCCACCAGCTGCTATTACGGTAATTAATAAGCAATAGTAGCTTGTGATTTATCTAATGTTTAGGTACTTGCCAGGTACTTGTGACTTGGATTGTCCACTGTTGGAAACAGGATGCTGGACTTGATGGACCGTTGGTCTGACCCAGTATGGCATATCCTATATTCTTATATTCTTGTTTATGCTGGGTTATTAATGGCCAAAACTTTCCTTTGAAGTCCTTGGGAAAGATATTTTGGACCCATAAAGGGATTCTTTTTTCTGGAAGACAGTGCTGTGCTATTTGCTAAAGTACACTGATTAGTCTAGTGAATGGGAGGATATTATAATTAACCCTCTTCTGGAATAGCAGTCCTTTTACCTCAAAGCTTAGTTAAGTGATACATTACATATTCATATCCCTGTAGCCAATAATAAGCACGAAACAGAGTATTAATGAGACTTTTTAACTAAATATCAAAAAAGATGAGTTTATCTTTGTTTCACACTGAAACAAGCAGAGAGAGAGAAACAGCCATGAAGTGGGACATTACCTGTAACTTGGCTATGGAGGAGAAAAAAAAAGAAGGGAAAAAATAGAAAAGGGAGGGATTTTTTTTTCTGCAGGAAGTTTGAATTGGTCTGCACTAATAAACCCATAACTAGTAGCTGGAACAAGCATAGCCTATTGTTATTGTCTGGAAGGGCAAGTAAAGAGATTTTTAGATAATCCTCAATTTTGTTTATTTGTTTAGATAGGTAAACATATTAGCATAGTCCTTACATCCTATTAGTATTAAGCAAACTTAGTTTTAGGGACTACTCAGAAGATTTCTTGTGATTTTATTCAGAATAGAAAGGAAATTTTTATCTTTTTTTTTGTGAGGTTTTGATGATATTATCTCCATGAGGCATGTTTGATAGAGAAATCCATCCAAAGTATTCAGTATGCTAATATTCTGGCCAGACTTTAGATGGGGATTTTGGGGACTCATTCTTCATTTGGTTGAACTGAGAACTAAAGGAAAGTGTGAGGCTTGTGATTTTTCTGTTTATAGTTTACAAAAAGCAAATTTTTCAATCTTTTCCAACGCTAATAAATTCTGATTTACTATAATGCCATGAGTTTCTGTCTCCTGTTGAGTCTAAATGTGTTATGTAAATATGTATGCATTGATTTTGTTTAGATTACTCGTAACAGTGATATTTTGTGTTATATTATTTTATTTTTTCTTCTCCAGCCTCTACAGTTCCAACCCTTGGAGAACTTTTAGTTGTATGGGTTTGTAACACATGCTCTTTCTAAATAACACTTCTGAAATAGGTAGTCCCCTCCCATTTACATTCACAAACACAATCAAGAAATTGGTTTTATGTCACTAGCTAGAATGGAACCTAGAACCTTGTTCTAGAACTGAAGCCTAGAAATGTTTCTAGATTTGGATCTTGGACATAGTCTAGAACATAGTCTAGAATGTTCCTGGGGCATAGTCTAGAATGTACCTAGGATATAGTTTAGAATATAGTTTTCAAATGGGTTTAAACTGAGATTTGTGCCATGCCATATTTGAGGTTGCATTAAAGAGCATAATCTCTTTACCTAGGGTAGTTTGTTTCCTTTCTGCTGAAAAGAAAAGAATGTCTGAAGTACAGGAACAAAGTGAGCCACCCCAGGCAATGTTTAGTGGTCAGGGAGGTAGGTGAGGTGGCAGGAGGCATCACAGGTAGCAACAGGAGAATTATGTATGCAACCTGTTTCATCAATATTTGCAGCTCTTACCTTGTGCATTCCTTGGGAGAAGAAGATTCCTGACTTTGATGGAATATCTATGAAGCATATTGATCTGACAGTGGAAGAATGGATAACACAAACCCAGAATATATTATGGGTTCTCCAGCTTCCCCTAGCCCTTCAGGAGGAAATCATGAAAGACAATCTCAAAGGTCAAGCAAAAGACACAGTAAGTTTGTTGGCAAAATCACATGAAAGTAACGTAGAAAACATATTCACTTTGTTGAGACATGCATGGTGACAAAGTATCCATTGATCTATGATTGAGAGTTTTATGACTGATACCAATCCAGAATAGAAAATGTTTGAAATTTCATCTATAGATTTCAGAACCTGTTAGCTAAAGTGGTACCTTGTAGCAGAACATGCATTGGGAAACCAAAATTCATGCTGAAGGAACAGTTTGTGGCAAGACTTAATGATGCATATCTCAGAAGAGAGGTGAAATATCTATACAAGGCAAAGCCCTGCATTTTCATTCTAGAAGCTAATGCAAGAGGCAATTGAATGGGCATAAGAGGACCAGATTTTACTACGCATAGAATGAAGAACTCCACCATGTGTTGCACAAAGAGAAAGGGTGGAGAATTTGGTGGGAGTCACTGTTACTGATATTGATCCCACAGTGCAGCAATCATGAACTTCACCAGGATGGTTAAGAAGCTAAGACAATATCAAGAGAAATTAGGACAATAACAGGAAAGAATGAAACAGAAACAAGAGACGTCATCATAGGTAATATGTTGGAATTTTCTGCTCAGTGTGTGGTGGCAGCCAAGAAAGAAAAGAGAATGCTAGGAATTATTAGGAAAGGAATGGAGAATAAAACAGAGAATATCATAATGCCTCTGTATTGCTCCATGGTGCAACTGTATTTTGGGTATTGTGTGCATTTCTGGTCACCTCATCTCAAAAAAACTTAGCAGAATTAGAAAAGGTACAGAAAAGGGCAACCAAAATGATAAATGGGATGGAATAATTCCCCTATGAAGAAAGGCTAAAGAGGTTAGGGCTCTTCAGTTTGAAGAAAAGACAGTTGAGGAGAAATATGATACCGGTCTCTTAAATAATGAGTAGAATGGCATGGGTAAATGCAAATCAGTTGTTTACTCTTTCAAAAAGTACAAAGACTAAGGGATATTCAGTGAAGTTAGTAGGTGATATATTTAAGACAAATATGAGAAAATATTTTGTACTCAATGTATAATTAAACTCTGGAATTCATTGCCAGAGGATATGGTGATAGCTGTTAGTGTAACTGGGTTTAAAAAAGATTTAGACATCTTCCTTAAAGAAAAGTCCATAATCCATTATTAAGGTGGACTTGGGGAAATCCACTACTTGACCCTGGGATAAGCAGCATGGACTCTATCAACTTTTTGGAATCCTGTCAGGATCTTGTGACCTGGATTGGTAACTGTTGGAAAGAGGATATTGGGCTTGATGGACCTTTGGTCTGACCCAGTATGGCAAATCTTATGTTTTTATCTTCTTATGACATTGAGCTTCCAGCAACAGGAATTGTATAGGAAGTTGCAACAGGGAGGATCACCCCAAGATCCCTACACAAGATATTCAATCAGAGGAGTTGAAGGGGAAGTAGTTCCCACAACCTCCTCATAAAGAACTTAACATGCAGAACTGATCTGCTATCGTTGCCATAGGTAAGGTCACCACAGCCGAGACTGCCAAAGTGTGAGAAGAGTGGAGGAAAATCAAGAAGGTGCACAAAGCAGCTGAGGGGAAGGTGAAGAGGCAGTAACATAGAGAAATGAAACTGTTCATCCCGATAAAGCTAGGTCAGGTGCTTCCTGGGGAATGAACTTCAGGCTACTGCACTAGAATCTGTATCATCCATTTCATGAGTAAGAAGGCAGATAGCAGGAGTGAGAAACACCAGAGAGAAGAAAAAGCTAAAGCCTTTGGCAAGAGCCCATCCTTGTGGTGAAGATAAATGGAGTGGAGACCAAATGCTATTTGGACAACTGTCTCTGCAAGTCATCTCTAGAGGAATTTTGGAGAAGCTAGAATGGAAGATGCTTACTGGGCTAGAATAACAGCAACCAATGGCATGGAATTGCTTCTCATAGGCTGCATAGAAGCTGAAGTGGAATGTTTTGAGCTGAGACTAAAGTCCAGAAGCATTTTCATCATGAGAGATGATAGCCAACCTGACCCAAAGGTCAAGGAAGTGGTTCCAGGCATTGTGGGCATTAATATCTTACCAGATTTAGAGGGACTCTGAAAACTTGTCCACTTTGTTTACTGATTCCAAGAAGAAATGAAGTGTATATGAAATCAGGCAGCATAAAGAATCTGAAGCACACATTGAGATAAGCTGATACATGTCAGAGGTGTATTAGTATCTATAGCAGTCAAAAGGTGCTTAAAGTTGCACTGAATAGCAGTGGAACAGCAATCCTTGGTTAGAAGGAAGAGAGATGGAAGTGCTGGAATAGAAGCAGGAGAAGGCACCAAGCTCTGAATGACGCTTATCCTGAAGAAGCAAGGCAAAAGCTGGATCAGGTGAAGAAAAGGGACCCTAATACCCAAACAAAATTTGACAAAAACAGAGGTTTAGAAGAAGAGGTCCTCTACATGTGGAAAAGGATATCATAAACATCCCAGACCACATTAAATGCCCACTAACACAGAACCCCTCACATAAGATATGTGCACACATAGGACTAATGAATGTCAAAACAGTAAAATGAAGATTAAGGACATTATAAATGAACTACATTTAGATATCTTAAGGGTAACTGAAACTTAGTTAGATCAGGCAAATAGATTCTCACTAAATGAACTATGCCCAGAAGATGTTTCCATTATTCACAGACCCAGACCAGGAAAACATGGAGGAGTAGGAGCAATTTTGTCCCAAAACACTATCAAGATGCATCAAATCACACTCCCAATGGCAATGGAATCAGAATGTCTACTAAAGGGCAGTTCTATAATAAGGTGAGACAGCTGCCTCAGGCAGCAAAATTATAGGGGTGGCAGCACATGCCCTCAAAAGCACCCCTACTGCCAGGAGGAACATGATCCAAACAACAGTGCTGGAAGCATGACAGGCAACAGCAGATCCTATCCCAAGAAGACCCTTGAGATCTAGTGGAGCCCATCTTGCCATGGCCTGAAAGGACCCAGCGGAGCCCATCCCTCCACAGCCCAAGAAGTTTCTGAGGCCCAGGGGATGCCCTGTGAATCAGAAAGGGTATGTGTGTAAAAGCATTTGCCAGGTTGTGTGTGAGCACGTCTGTTAGAGAGAGAGAGAGAGAATATATCTACAAGGCCTGCATAGTAGTGAAGTATTTATTTCTCTATAGGAGGGCCATCTAATAGGTCAATGTGAGGTGAGGTGAGGTGTTGGTGGTGGTTTAGGGCAAGTTTCACATGTAGAGTGAGATGCACGAACAACACAGTACACCCTGGTGAAGATTTGACATAATTTGCAGTGAGGAAAGTCTCACAAAGATGAAATTCTGTACTATGTTATCTCACCCTAGCTTGATGGTACCCTATCATTTAACTAAATCCCACCCAAACTGCTCCCTGATCCCACCCCTCCAAAAACTTTGCATTCGCACCATGCGTTATTGTTCATAATGCGTGCATTAACGCTATAACATGTTTTGATGAATGATCCTATAAGAGAGAGTGAGAGAGAGAGAAAAAGAAAAAACAACTGATCACTCTCAGAGCGACTATACCACAGGACTCCTTATAGAGTATCCCATTCTATTAATCTCCCAAAAGGGTACTCTTACCAAATAGGCCACCCCAACTTCTTACATCTCAAAAACATGTCTTGTCTAAAAGGAGCATATTTATTCATTTAGCAAGGAATTCAAACAGTCCATGCAAACAGATCAGTCACTGGTAGTAAAATAAATTGCCATTGTGATTGCTTCTTTTTAAATTTCCCAAAATGTCTTACAAATTTTGAAATGCAGAGCTTATTGAAAAAGGCCCATAGTCACAGAAGTTATATATAATATTATAATTCACTTAATTACAAATGGTGGTGACAGGCAGGGCCTAAAGCTTAAGGTATAGCAAGGAAGTCTGGCTTGGCAAGATTTTCACAAAAGTGCTGTGTGTACCACACATGTTGTTAAACTTGAACCTACAAGGGAAGGAAGAGTCTTAAACCCAAGTTTAATTACGGCTTCCTACCATATGTTAGCCATGTGCACGTTTGATCCTTCTGTTACCAAACAGCAAAGTATTTTGAAAGTAAAACAACTGGTTCTAATCTCTAATCAAATCCATATTTGGCTTGCTAAAATGACCTGCTTTCAATTATATCAATTAAGTTATTATTCTACTTTAGGAATTAAGTTCATCAATGTAATACATGCGATTATAATTTATCTTGTTTTAAGTCAGCAGTGAGTTATGCGGGCTTTTACCCTTGGTCTGCCTACAATGGATGCTTCATCCTCATTTCTGAACATTAAAATAAGCTCAAGGCAGTAAATTCACGCTGCTGTTTACTTCCAAAGCCTGCACAGTAAGAATTCACAAGCATGCATCATTCACTTAAATGCTGCAAGAAAGAGCATGCAAAAAAAACCCCGAAACCATATTGTATTTATTTATTCATTTTATGTCTGAACTTTTTATTGAAAACATGTAAAATACTTAGAACATCCACTTGGTCTACATTTTTCCTTTTACATACCAAGCCATGACCACATTCACAATTTGTACATGTAACAACCATCATTATCTTAAATAATAATAATAATAACCAGTAGCAACAATTCTTAATGCTCTAACTTCTCACTTCCACTCCTCTACCCCACCCCCAATATCAAGATCAGAATTGTCAGGGATAAAAAAAAAAAAAGCCAACCCAATAAAAACAAAAACACATGGACAAAGCTAAATCTAAGTAAATGAACAGCCTCTTGCCTTTTCCACAAAAGTGCACAAATATAGAGGAACAATATAGAAGCTGCATAAACAATTTGGCACAGCATTCCATATTCATTTTATTTAACAGTCTATAGTTCACATAGTTCAGATAGTGCTAGAGCAGTTTGAGGAGCCAACAGAAAAATACCACAAGGTTTTCCACAAAATTGAAGTATCATGGTAGAAGCACTGGATGGCCCGCGCCATTTTTAAAGATGGCGCCGGCCATCCAGTACTCCCTCTATGTGACAGGGGCCAGCCAATGGCACGGATACCCTGTCACATGGTAAGGGCAAAGGCCATCGGTGCCATTTTTATTAGTGGCAGCCGACGGCCCGAGAGCGGGAGATCGCTCCCGGGACCCCCACTGGACCACCAGGTACCTGTAAAAAGGTTTTGGGGGGGTCAGGAGGGTGGGGGAAGCTAAGGGATTAGTTTTAAAGGGTCAGGTGGGTTTTTTGTTTATCGGCTCGGGCGCAGCCAATAAACAAAACCGCGATCGGGCCGACCGAAAAAAAAAACACGATGTGAATCGGAACCGGAATCCGAACCGATTCTGGTTCCAATTCACATCTCTAGTAATTGAGACAACAGTAACAGAATTTTAAAACAGCAAGGGATAAACACAGAGGATTCCTAGTGGCAAGAGAATGTAATGAAGCACCAGAGTAACCTGGTTAGAAAATCAGTTATAGCCAAAAACAGCAGTGATATAACTGTATGGTGCTTCTTAGAGGGCATGGGATAACCTGCCACAGAGTAACAATTACAGAGGGAGTAGGTATTGGATTCTATGTGGAAATTTGTATGCACATACCCAAAGTGGCTAAATCACTACTGGGCAACCTGGATAGGCCATTAAGATCTTTATCTCATGTCATTTACTATGTTACTATGGTCTGGATTTTCTAAGGTCACAGACCTTAGAAAATCCGGCGGTAACGGGGGGTGGGGTGGCGAAGCGGGGGGCGGGCCTGCGAAAGCCGGCAGAGATCGCACCTCCATCGCTGCCGGCTTTCACACCCAATAGCGCCATCGTAAAAGGCGGTGCTATTGGGCGCGAAACTGGTGGCAAAATGGGTCCTTACCTTTTTGCCATCAGCGGTGTCTTCGCAGTGTCAGTCCCGGTGCCGCCCCGACTCCTCCCCTTCCGATGCAGACACTGCCCAGAGCCCGCCCCAATTTACCTATCGCATGCATAGAAAATGACCCCCTATGTTATTTAGAGGATCAAGATTTTATTTACTGTATTTAAGTCTTTACAGTAAATGGGTCCAGAATATTTAACTAAATTGTTTACATATTAGCAGTTTGTAAGGCCCTTAAGGACCTCTTAGCAGGCTTTACTGGTAACTCCATCACATCTTAATTGTAAATTGATAGAAATTAAATGGAAAGCGTTTTTTCTTTATGTACCAAAAATTTAGAATGAGATTCTGTTAGAATTTTGTAAACAAGTTTTCCTACATTTAGGAAGAAACTTAAAACTTGGATTTTAAGTCAGGTGTATAATTAGATTATCAATTTGTATCTTTATTCTATCTTATTTTATTTACACTAGCTGCCACCCATGGAAATTCCCTGGAGGCCACTATGAATTGCCCTCCCCTAAAGCCCCAGAACAGCCTACCATTGCTCCAAACCCCAGTACAGCCTACTCAGCCCCATCACAGGCTGCCTAGCCCCTCCCCACCTCCCCACCTCCCTGCAGCCCCAGGAGCAGCTCAGCCTGCCTCCCCCTCACCTCCCAGCCCCTGCTACAGCACAGCCACCCATGGAAATTCCCTGTAGGCTGTTATTTATTGCCCCCCCCCCCAATCCCAGCAGCCCTTCCTTCTCCTGCCAGCCCCAGCACAACCTGCCTCCATTCCTGTAGCCCCAGTATAACCTGCCCTCACCCCCAAGCAACCTCAACATAGCCTGAACTCCTCCAGCCCTAGCAGGGCCAACCCCCTTCCTCCAGCCCCAGTACAGCTTCCCTCTCTCCCAGGCTGATCCTCCCGACGAGTCTGAGCCCCTGCCACTCTAGTGGCCAGATATCGGACTTATTTTCTAAGAGCTAGGAGCTCTTTGCACAGAGTGCATATATACAACCTCTTATCAACTGATAAATAATCATACATGTGACACTCGGTGCAAAAGACTGGATAGCCCCCTCTCTCTGCTGGACTACTGTTTGCTAACAACTGAACAAAAGTAAGATGCAATTTAAAATTTCTAAGAGAGTAGGGATGTTTAAACTTTTAAACTATTGGTTTATTTTATATCCACCAGAGACTATAATTAATCTACTTATAACTAACTACTAGGTTATATACATTCTTGAGCCTTTTTTGAACTAATTCCCTGTTATTGCATCAGAAAAACAAATCTGTTGCTTAAAATTTATAGGAAGTTATGTTTTGGTACCTGCCTTCTGATTCTTTGCTGCTAGAAAAAAAAAAGAGATGTGGAAGCTTGGATGCGGAAGCTGAAGCCTTGAGTGCTTATACTGTCTTCTGCTGGGACTGCTGGCAAAAGTATGAAAATTAGCCTTCTAGCTTTCTGCAGCTGGAAACAAGCAGGGGCTGTTGAAGTTGACCTCTAGACAGCTCAGAGGGTTAGCTGGAGTCCTCTACTAGAACTATTTTATTTTTATTTATTTATTTAGGTTTTTTTTATATACCGGCTTCATGAACAAGTCACATCATGCTAGTTTACATACAAACAAGGGGTGCAAAGAACAGTAGAACTAAACTGGTGCAAAGGGGAAGCAGTTAAAAAAAACCAGGGGTGGAATAACTGGGATAGAGAAAAAAGAGGAACAGTGGGGAGTAAAAGAATTATATGGGGATAAAATAAATAACTTAATGAATATTTACAGTCACATTCTTACAGGAGTTAGAGGTGGTTATGAGTTGTCCGGGAAGGCTTGTAGGAAAAGCCAGGTCTTCAGTCTTTTGCGGAAAGTTGGTAGGCAGGGTTCTAGGCGCAGATTTGTGGGGATGGAGTTCCAAAGTGAGGGTCCAGCTGTCGAGAATGCCCGATCTCTTGCCGTTGTGTGTCTGGTGGATTTTGTATTCGGTACCTGGAGGGATCCTCTATGGGCTTCTCTAATCGGTCTTTGAGAGGTATAAAGGCTGAGCGGATAATGAAGGTCCAGGGAGGTGTAGTTATGGATAGACTTGTAGATAGGGATGTGAATCGTTTTTTGACGATTTAAAATATCGTCCGATATATTTTAAATCGTCAAAAATCGTTTAAAGGCGATATTTAATAGGAATTCCCCTGATTTATCGTCAAAATCATAAATCGGGGGAGGGGAAGGGGGAGGGCGGGAAAACCGGCACACTAAAACATCCCTAAAACCCACCCCGACCCTTTAAAATAAATCCGCCATCCTCCCGAACCCCCCCAAAATGTCTTAAATTACCTGGGGTCCAGTGGGGGGTCCCGTTGTGATCTTCCACTCTCGGGCCACGGGTGCGTTGATAGAAATGGCGCCGGCGCTACCTTTGCCATATGGCCGGTGCCATTTTGCAGTATGGCCATATTGCCATTTTGCAGTACGGCAATATGGCCATATGGCCGGTGCCATTTTGCAGTATGGCCATATTGCCATTTTGCAGTACGGCAATATGGCCATATGGCTGGCGCCATTTTGCAGTACGGCAATATGGCCATATGGCCGGCGCCATTTTGCAGTATGGCCATATTGCCATTTTGCAGTACGGCAATATGGCCATATGGCCGGCGCCATTTTGCAGTACAGCCATATGGCCATATTGCCGTACTGCAAAATGGCAATATGGCCATACTGCAAAATGGCGCCGGCCATATGGCCATATTGCCGTACTGCAAAATGGCAATATGGCCATACCGGAAAATGGCACCGGCCGTATGGCCATATTGCCGTACTGCAAAATGGTGCCGGCCATACGGCCGGCGCCATTTTCCATTACAGCAACACGATTTGAGTGCAGGAGGTCGTTCCCGGACCCCCGCTGGACTTATGGCAAGTCTTGTGGGGGTCAGGAGGCCCCCCCAAGCTGGCCAAAAGTCCCTGGGGGTCCAGCGGGGGTCCGGGAGTGATCTCCTACGCTCGTGACGTCGGGGGACAGGAAGCAAAATGGTGCCGGCGCTACCTTTGCCCTGTCATATGACAGGGCAAAGGTAGCGCCGGCGCCATTTCTATCAACGCACCCGTGGCCCGAGAGTGGAAGATCACAACGGGACCCCCCCACTGGACCCCAGGTAATTTAAGACATTTTGGGGGGGTTCGGGAGGTTGGCGGATTTATTTTAAAGGGTCGGGGTGGGTTTTAGGGATGTTTTAGTGTGCCGGTTTCCCGCCCTCCCCCGATTTACGATTTACATGATATTTAAAAAAACAAAACCGCGACGATCCGATTCCCTCCCCCCCCAGCCGAAATCGATCGTTAAGACGATCGATCACACGATTCACATCTCTACTTGTAGATGAAGGTGATGGATTTGTAGAGGTCTGGCTTGGATGGGGAGCCAGTGAAGATTTTTTAAGATTGGTGAGAGTGTGGTCTCTTCTTTTAGAATTTGTAAGTATTCTAACTGCTGTGTTTTGTACCATCTGAAGGGGTTTGGTGTATGAACTACTAGAAGAAACATGCAAAAAAGCCTTTCAGTTTTCTGCAGCTATAAACACTGCAGGGGCTCTTGGAGTTAAAGCCTAAATAACTCACAACATCTCTATTAAGGCACTAGGAGAAGCCTTCTGGTCCTAGCAAACAAGCCTTCAAGATCTCTGGTGCTAGAAAGAGTGTCAGGTTTGTGAGAGCTGAAACCTAGAAGGTTTGCAATTTCCTCTGGAATCTTCTGCTGGGATGGCTAGGAAAAGTATGCAAATGAGCCTTCCAGTTTTCTACAGCTGGAACCAGTGTGAGGGCTGTGCAAACTGAAACTTAGCTCTCATCATCGAGTCCTCTGCTGGGGCTTCTGGGAAAAGTATGCAGATGAGTCTTCTGATCCTCTGCTGCACACAGGTAGACACCACTTCCTCCTAAATGCATTAAATATAGATATATTGCAAAATATATTGTTGTTGCTTTTTTCTCTTTATTGAATTTTTACAAATTAATAAAATCTTTTAACTTTGTTTTAAGTAATACAAGTGCTTACATCGTTAACAATCTTAACATAAATCTAGAAAATCATTTAAAGAAAGAGATATATCTTATCTCGCACTTCTCTACATTATAGAGGAAAATACGGGGGGGGGGGGGGCCAAAGGAAAATAATAAAGGAGCATTTTATACCATTATCTATTTATATAAAGAAAATAATGGTCGTCCAAATGGTTCTCACATATCAATCTCAATTTGAACCTCTTTCACTTAAATTAATGACAGATATTTGCCTCCTAGCATTTAGCTGCACTACATCAAAGAAAATATAAGTATTCCCCCAACATTTTCACAATACATTTGCAAGCATACTTGACAAGGAAACTTGCTCCCAAAGATATTACTTCAGGTTTTAATTCTAGACATGCCTTTCAGTGTAATTGTGTGGATTTGGCTAAGTCAGGATGACTAGCCCACCATAAAATGGTACATTTAACTTTTTGAAATAAGAGCGCATAATCATATTCAAATCAAGTTCTGAATAAAATGTCACTAATAGTGTTACTCTGCTCGTGACATCTATCAGAGATTCTTCCAAATATTGAGTCAAATTAGAGAGATTTTCAACAGGATTAGAACTCCTTAAACTTTGCTTTGAGATAGAAAAGTAATTTTCTTAATCGCTGGAACTTTATCGGTGGGAATTTTCCAAATTTTCCCCCTATATTTTTTTAAGGTAACCAAGCTCAGTTCATCTTTTACCTTAGGGAAATTTAAAATCCGCAGATTCAAGTGTCTAATTGAGTTTTCCAGAAATTCCATCTTTCTCACGGAGGCCATCCGCTCTCTAGCAAACACTGCTGATATATCTTTCAATATTTTCATCTCTTCTTCCAATTTTTGAATACTCATACTTTGCTCCTGCAAAATATGTTTGTGGTCGACCAAATCTAACTTTGAAGAAACAACTTGCAGTTTTTGGGCCTGCTCCTGAAGATTAGAGGTAAACCCTGCCTTAAGATCCCAAAGGGAATTGAGCGTTACAACTGCTGGTTTTTCAATCCTCACCATGACTTGACTGATCCCAGCCATGTTCTCATTTCCATCTACCGAAATCGGCAGGTCTTCTCCACCATTCCCCTCTCTCTCCCCGGAGAATTCTGGAAGCTGGTCTGGGGTTGATGTCCGCACTCTCCCAGGATCGGCACCGAGGGCTCCGCCCGACTGAGAGATATCAGCAAGTTGTCCTCCTGTTCCCTCAGCTCCAGCGATGTCTCCTGAGGGGGAAGCTGTAAACAATTGCTGTGGAACTGGAGGGCTCAGAGATATTTCCCCCGGCGAGAGCTGACCTCCTCCCTCAGCTCCGCCAGTGGGAGCTATCGCCCTCAATTCTGCTGTAGGGTAAGTGAATTCCAGTATCAGCCGTTGATCCGAAGGCAGGTTAGGTTCAGGCAGATAAAAACCTTCACCTTACCCTTTCTTTTATGTGGCATAATTCAGCTTTTTGGGGAAAAAACTCAAAGGCAGAACGCTAGCTTTCGGGAGTCGCTTCCATTCAGGCGGCCATCTTGGATCTTCCCCCTTTACAGTCAATATGCTGTATTAATGTATTTATTTTGTAATCTACTTAGAGTGCTAGTTGGATATGGCAGAATATTAAGTATGAATAATAATAATTAACATACATATTACTTAACATCCAATTTACTAAATGAGTTAACATGAAAAATTTGCAATTGTATTAGCATTATCACAAGGTAAAACTAATGGGCATGCAAATTACTTCAAAAGAGGGTTGGCCTATGCTAATGTACTCTGGTATTAACACTGGATTTACTATCCAGTGTTAATTACTATTGGACATAATTATGGTCATGTAAAGCTAAAAAGTTAACTACACCTTAGAAGATGGAGGCAACTGTCTAGCCATATGTGGTCTGCTTTAGCACAGGTCACCGAATGGCAGGCACCCTTCCTACCACATAATTAACTCCTTTCCTCAGGGCATTCAACCTTTTCCGTGACCTAAACAGAAGACATTCCAAGCAGAGAACGCTCCTCCCCCCCAAATACACAGCCCTTCCTCAGCAGAAGTCTCCTCACATAAGCACCTCCTAGCAGATAACCTTCTCTGGCAGAATAAGATCACCCTGGCATAAGTCTCCCTTCCCCAGCTGAGAAATGTCCCCCTGATGAGAACAATAGCCCCCTCCACCATCCATTGAACCTTCTCCCTGAAGTAGAAGGCCCCACTCCATGCTTTGACATTTGGTTCAGAGTGTCACAGATGACATTTTTAAATCAGTGCCTGCACCAACAGAATGGAGCCTCGCTCTCTATTGCTACCAAATATTTTGGGAATAAGCAGTTCCGGTATTTGGGAGCTGGGGTATTGCGAGGCCTATGAATAGGTGTAAAGGAGGGGGCTTCATGTGGAGGGACTTCTCCCTTGGGAGTGTGGGAGGGTTTTAGTTGTCTGCCCAGAGGCACAGGGAAGCTTTGACTGCTGGTGGAGTTCTCCTGCTGAAAGGGTAAGTGCCGGCCGTCTCTCAGAAGGGGAGTCCTTTTCTAGAAAGGTTCTTCTGTCTGCCAGGAAAAGGATGCTGTCTGCTGGGCAGGGGGTATTGTAGCTTGCCAAAGGGGGTGTTCATGCCTACCAGGGAGGTGTTTTCCACCTTGGGAAAGGGGAAAGGTTATATCTGCCAAAAAGGGGGTGTTCTGTGCTGGGGGGGGGGGGGGGGGAGGTTGAGTCTCAGTGGGGCTTGATCCTTCCACTTCATTCCAGTTAGTATAGGGAACGCCAAGCTGTGCAAGGTGGTAGCTTTACCATGGCCAGACTACCATCAATGTGGCCATGGTAGCAATGGCCTGTTCTGCATGTAACCCCCACTTCAGGGACCTCTTGGAATGCAGGGGCGCATTATTGTCCTCAGGACCATTTTTACTGCTATCTCTCTGTCTTTCTCCATGCTTGATCCACTCACTCAGTCCACTGCAGGCCCCGAGGTGCCTGGGTTCTTTCCGGAGGAGAAGACGTTTCAACCTCTGGAGCTCTAAGCTCACAGGGCCAGATATCGCCACACAGTTTTTCAGCTGTACTCATTGTTTCAATGACCTTGTTTTAGAGCACATCTGACACTGGAAACTGATGGGATCTTCAATAAAAATTTACTGCAAATAAAATTACTTTAAGTACATCACAACACAAATTCTTCCACTGATCTTCTCACAAAAATAGTCCAAAGATGCGTCTTTTCTCAGGTGGCAGCACTAGGCAATCCCAACTCTCCAGATTAAGAAGGTGGGTTCGCATTAGGGATAAGGATATATATATCTCTCTCTCTCTGTAGTTTAATCTGGACCTCGGAAGGTAGAAAGTCAAAAAAGC